>NW_026136702.1:17706440-17861440 GCF_905237075.1 Dicentrarchus labrax
ATATGTTTTTTTTTTTATAAAAATTTTTTTTTTTTTTTTTTTTCCCCCTTTTAAAAAATATTATTAATTACCCCTTTATTTTTTTCTTTTTTTATGATGGTTTTTTATTTTTTTTATCAATCAAACCCAATAAAATTAATCAATTATCTAAATTACAAACATGTCTTAAGGACATAAAATCCTGGTTTGGGCTATTTACTTATGCTGCCTGTCGCTCTCTCTCTCTCTCTCTCTCTCTCTCTCTCTCTCTCTCTCTCTCACACCCCAACTGGTCGAACAGACGACCACCCACCTAGAGCCGGAGGATCTGTCTAGTTTTTTTAAGGGGTTTTTTTTTTTTTTTTTTTCCAGGTTTTTTTTTTTTTTGTGTTTTTTTTGGTTTTTTTTTTAATTTTTAATTTGGTTTAAACCTCCTTTTTTTAAAACCGGAAAAATTTTTTTTTTAAATTTGCCCTATAAAAAAAAAATTGAATTGAATTTAATTGAATTAATTAAATAAAACGGTTGGGTATTTACTTGCAGCTTTGCTCATTAAACTTACCTTCAAATACAGTTTCTGCCTCTGTCCCTAAATGAAATGAAATCAATCAATCAAACTAGAGCTGCTAGATAAATAGACAGGCAGACAGATACATTGCCTCACTTGGCCTTTCTACTATTCCACTCCTCCACAAACACAGTCAGAACCTCCTGTCACATCCCAGTGCACAACATCTTTTACTCACTTTTACAACTGGTTTCCTCTCTCCACCCTCCGCTCTCTTTGCCAGGCCTATCTCTCTCAATCAGGACATTATGAAGTAGAAATAAAAGCTCCACTGGAGCTGCCTCAAAGGACGCACATTCCACACACATTGCCACTGTCTCTGAGGCCAAATATATAAAACACAGACCGATATAGACAAGCAATGTCCCGTGTCCTCAGAAATTGGATTCCCCTCCAACCTCCCCTCAGTTCTGTGTTTCTCTTTGCTCCATCTATCAACAATGTCAAATACGATACAGCTCCCTAAAGTACATAACATTTAGAACTTTACCAGTGTGTTTCGGAGTGAAAATGGCATAAATGGCCGGTACAATACCCTTAATGTGCAGGATGACCTGGTAGCAGTGGTGCAGAAACTGATAGACAACTTAAACTATTTCACATGACATGACACACATAGGGACTACAGGACCTCACATGTAGTACCGAAAGGGCAACCAGTAACCAATTTCCAGCAGTATGCTATCTAATCAAATATTAAGCGTCACTTTCAAATGAAAATGATACATATTTTAAACACAATGATGACCTGGTTGCTGGAGGAAGCAATGGGTCTTCTCTCTGTCTCCAACATGGCTGACAACACTGACATTTTAAGACAAATTCATTATACCAAATCTATTACATTGTACTCAACACTGATCAGATCTGTCAGATAAACAGAGCTAAACTGACACATTTCAGTATTTTAATCCCACAGTGGATGCTGCCTTCTAAGTGACTCAAATAGGTTTAAACAATTTTTCCAGCTCTTCAGCTTTTATCCACTCCTATCCTTAAACTGATAAAAAGTGAAACTATGTGCAGATAAGTGTGGCTATTTCTCTTATGTCCAATCAGAGGAGGGCTGCAAAGGCTTAACTGTTATCATTTTTATACTGATTAATGCACCACCCAGCAAGCATGAGGAGTGACCCAAACCGAACACACACCCTAATAACTTCACAGTCAACGGGTGCATGCTGGGTCTGGCTCAAAGGCTGCTGAATCATCAGTCAACAGTGACTTTTACCTTTACTGTGGTATGCATGGCTATAGAGCTATTTTTGACAATCCATGTCACAGATGTGACTGCTGGGTGCTCACTCTCTAAGCACAAGTATATTAAAAACTATTTGAGGAACACAATGGGATGAGGAAAAAGGGAGAGAATTTTTACATATTTTCCATTGCATTGAATGAGGAAAAGAGTTGGTGTGGAATGTATGTATCTTTGTGAGATGACACGGCCAACGTGTGTTGCACTTTTGGTTCAGGGGATTTACACCGATCAGCCATAACATTATAAGTACTGACAGGTGAACCGAATAACACCAATTATCTGGTTATCATGGCACCTGTCAGTGGGTGGGATATATTAGGCAGCAAGTGAACATTTTGTGCTCAAAGTTGATGTGTTAGAAGCAGAAAAAATGGGCAGCATGAGGATTTGAGCGACTATGACAAGGGCCAAATTGTCTAATCTCCAAAACTGCAGCTCTTGTGGGGTGTTCCTGGTCTGCAGTGGTCAGTACCTACCTATCAAAAGTGGTCCAAGGAAGGAAAAGATCTGGAGACAGGGTCATGGGCGGCCTTTGATGCACATGGGGAGCGATGGCTGGCCCATGTGGTCTGATCCAACAGACCAGCTACTGTAGCTCAAACTGCTGAAAAAGTTAATGCTGGTTCAGATAGAAAGGAGTCAAAACACATCACAGTTTGTTGCCTATGGGGCATCAGAACATTATGGCTGATTTGTGTACAGGTGTGTGTGTGTGTGTGTGTGTGTGTGTGTGTGTGTGTGTGTGTGTGTGTGTGTGTTGTGTGTGTGTAAAAGACAGCTATAGAGAGAACATGTATGTCAGTACAGAGATTTATAAATTAAACAACACATTATTTCAACCAATATGTGGCCAGTAGGTGTGCAGAGTGTGTGTTGCACAATATGTATGTGTATCAGTGAGATATTTTCTGGTCCAATCCAGGCACATCTTTTTCATGTATTTTTCTATGAAACTCTGACACAGACATGAGTCATATTTCGTGTCACTTTCATTGTCAAAGCTTGTGTGTGTATGTACTGTCAGCTCTTTCCATCCCCTATCTTACATGCGTCACCCTCCATAATATGCCTGCAGAGACACTTTACAGTAATGCTAATGTGCACAATACCAAATGTCAGAAAGAAAGGTCACCACATTGTTATGGACTCCAGCTCATGAAGGGAGAAAAACTCTTCATCTAAAGCTGAGTGAACCCGATTTCACACTCATAAAGCCTCCACTGAACCATTTTGACTTCTTGTCCAAAGAAGTCTTTTAAATCAGAAAGTAAAAAGAGAAGAGAAGGTGAAACTGATTATCAGAATTATCAGGAAATTAAAGAAATGCTCTAACTACAACCGCCAAGCGTGTCTGGGGGCATGTGGGTAGGGAACAGGGAGTACAAGGCAGGCTGTGTGTCCAGCGTGTATGAATGAGTAGTGGAATGAACGGGAGACAATATGCACGTGTAACCAGAGTAGCTATATAGAGACAGAAAAATCAAAAACACCAGCAATGTAAAAGGTCACTTTCAAAGTGAAAATGTCAACACAAGAATACGGCAACACTAACGTCACCACCACTTAGATTTCAGACTGAAGCAGTTGTTGATCACTCGCGGTGCATAACGGCCGGTTAGGAGTAGTGTGGATTCAGCAATTGATGGTGGTATAAATAGTACATCACCACAACCATAAGGAGTACTTGGGCATACAGTCACAAAAAATTAGTTGTGGACATATAAACACACAAATCAAAGACCAAAGTCAGATGCATGAAAGTCTGTGTAGGTTCATGACTAAAACTCTGTGTACACAAAGACAGAAATATAAATTTGCATCACTTTCTTCAAAAAGATAATCCTCAATAATACTGGAAGTGGGTAGTAGCAAAGGACTAGGCTATGGTGGAGCATATATGTGTTGACAGTGACGCAGAAGACTCTCATACACACCTCAAAGAAGGGCACACAAATAAGGGTGGTGAAGAGACAGACATGGCTGGATGGTGGGTTAAAACTTTATGTATATATCCTCTGCCCAACAACTCACATCTGCGGAGGATTTGTCTTGGTATGCCAGATGGCCTGTACACCACTGCTATCATCTTCCACCACATCCACATGCACACACAAAGACAAAGACACACACACACACACACACACACACACACACACACACACACACACACACACACACACACACACACACACACACACACACACACACAGTTGCACCGTCCTTGGATTCTGTGGCCAATGACCAATCATGCAAATGAAGTTTGCAAATATTCCAATTAGAAAAAGACCAGAGGGCCCGTCTGGGCGTCAGTGTGTCCAGCTGAAACCTGGCATCAGGTTGAGAGGAGGAGACAATTCTGATCAAATGACGAGTATCAGAGGAGGAAACTCATTCTACCTTCAGGTGTTCTCTTCCAAGCAGATCGACACTTGGCTTGTAATAAATCAAACTGACAAAACACCAAACAAAACTTATGGCCGTAAGTTATATCTAGGTATGGATAAAGTTACAAAAATTAGAGTTGTTTTACATTCACACAGTAGATATAAATTTTATACATTCAAACTGTTTTTGTAAAGCCAGGGACATTTTTTATTAGTTACTTAAGAAAGAGAAGATATAAGAAAACTTTTATAATTGAATAGCTTCACCTCAGGAGAATCAGCCAGTGTGATCCACCGGTTCAGAAACTGGTTGAAACTGACCTTGTGTTTCTCTTTTCTCATCTCCGTTCCATCGGGGGAACCAGCAGTTTGCACTGTCAGCAGTGTGGCTTTGGCCAAGGTCAAGCAGTGGCTCATCAGTGTGTGTGTGTGTGTGTGTGTGTGTGTGTGTGTGTGTGTGTGTGTGTGTGGTGTGTGTTATTTAAGCCTCCTGTGGGGTTTGATGATTGAGTTGCTGCCTCTGTGTGATTGTATGTACATGTATGAGGCCACTAGGTGATTACAAGTGTCATATTAACACAGTGAAATTTCACTTCCCCATTAGATAAATGTGCCTGCTACTATTTCTGACAGCTAGATCCGTTCCTGCAGGTTACAGTTATAAATATGTATACTTACACATTAGATTATACATATGTCTGCTCACCAGTCCCTCATCCTCTCATTCCTCCCTTCATCCAGCCATCATTTCATATAGAATCAAATAGATGATTTGTATAATTTTTTACTTGAGTAAAGGCTGTTTGTGCGTTGGAGTAATCATGGTCCAAAATTAACACCTGCCAAGCGCCAAATGTCAGTAAATTTTGGGTTTGGTTGGGAAATAAATTGGGGTCGGTGGCCAGATGGACAGTAAATAACTTGGAATCACAGCGTAGAGCCAGGTTTACATCACTTTGTTTTTTGTGTACCAGCTGAGAATAATGTGACCCTCACTTTCCACAGTATCAATCGCGATGTCAGAGAATTAAAATCAAGCATTTTTGCACAATGTCTGTCTATGTTTTTGCCGTGAGATACATCTGTGTTACATGCTATTAGAGATGTGGTGACACATTCCAGAAAATGTGAAGTCTAAGAGAAAAGTCACAGAGGCCAGTGTTTCTGTCAGAGGTCCTGAACCAGTGTCAGATTTCAGCTATGTCAGGTCCGTCATCTTTGATGGAGGCCGACTGAAGGGACACTCATCCGCCCCTATTTGTTCATTTTCTCTATATAACAATGCCAATTGTTGGTTAGCAATGACATAACATAATTATTTTGCCATAGGATTTTGGCTCCTAATAGCTCAAAAGCAATTTGGTATTCTTATTCTATGCTATTAAATTGCCTCAGATGGACTGCTTTCACCCAAAAGGGGGCCGAGGCCGCTCTAATCTATACACCCAGGAAGTAGCTCTGTTAATATGGTCCACGGTCATCAAAATGAGATTTGTACTAAATACAACCTTCAATTAAATTTTTTCAATTAAATTCCATTTCATTTGTATAGCACCAATTCAGGACAGAAGTTATCTCAGGACACTTTTCAAATAGAGCAGGTCTAGACTGAACTCCTTATAGCATTATTTACAGAGACCCAACAGTACCACCATGAGCAAGCACTTGGCGACAAGGGCAAGGAAAAACTGCCTTTTAAGAGGCAGAAACCTACGACAGCCCCCTCGGCTCTAGGTGGGTGGTCGTCCGTCTCGACCAGATGGGGTGAGAGAAATAGAGAGAGAGACAAAGAGACAGAGCGGGAGACAGACAGACAGACAGACAGACGGACAGACAGAGGTGCACAGCAACAACAGTAGCAACAACTACACTAATAGTAGTGACTGATGATGATGAACATGAAGGAGATGATGACGACGACGACGACAACAACAACGATGGGGGACAATGAGCAGTGATTATAATAGTAACTGTAGTAATAATAATAACAATAATATCAGTGATATTAGCAATGGGAGTCAAGCAGGACCATGGCAGGAGGCTCCACCAGGATCCATGAGAACCTGCGAGACGAGAAAGCACAAGAACTCCGGGGAAGAAGTGAAGTTAGTAACATGCATTAATGGGACATGAATGTGTGCAAAAAGAGAGAGAGAGGAAGAGAGGAGCTCAGTGCATCATGGGAAATGCCCCGATAGTCTAGGCCTAGAGCAGCATAACTAAGGGATGGTTCAGGACTCACCTGAGCCAGCCTTAACTATAAGCGTTATCAAAGAGGAATGTCTTAAGTCTACTCTTAAATGCAGCAACCAATTTATATATGGTCATTAAAACTGTGTAAGTTATTTATGTAACTCACTTTTTAAAGAAGCAAACCTCTCTTCTAAAAATTACATTAATTGACAACTAATTTGTTTTCCCAAATACAATTTATAGCGAAAACTGCCGCCTGGATTGTGCTTCCTGGGAGGTGTATGTCTAATGTAAGAATTATAGGAAGGTGGGTGTACAGTACGCAGGACTTTGAAACCGGGACCAGGGTTTGCATCGAGAGTTGTGCAAACCTTCCTTTAACCATGTTCATAAAGTAAACATGTAAAACGTGTGTTTTCTTTTACAAAAGTCATATTTACCACCACCAATCTCTATTAGTGAATAATATGGATTTTTCTGATTCATAAAATGTTAAATTTGTATACACTTTATGTAAACCTATAAGGACTTTGTGCTTCCTGTTCATCACTGTCAGTATAATAAATGCTTACCGTGTGTCCGTGTGCATGTGTGAGAGACCGAGTATGAGTTCTGCACTTGAATAATCTCACTTTAATTCAGTTTCCTAAAACCCAGTCTGATTCATCCGGTCCTCTCATTAAAATGACATGTGCAGATATTTTGGATCTAGCGTTGAAAGAAGAGATGCGCATGTTACGGGTGTCATTGATGCCCGGTTGGATGAAGATGTTTTTCTGGTGGAGTTTCTGTCCAGTTGAGGCTGCAGTGTGATGTCTGTGAAGATGACAGACAGCGGCTTTGCTATATTTGCCTCAAGATATATCTTTATACCACTGATACACATAAAAAATGGATGCAGACACATTTTCGACACACAACTGTCCATCAGCAATGCTCTATTATGACACCAGACATAAAGTACATGATGTGTTGCTTAGATACAAGAGAGCTGGTATGCAAAAACTTCTTTCAGGTTTATTTTCTTCCGATATATGTTCACACTTTTGCAGGAAACTTTTCAGACAGTGTGAAAATGTTTTGTGCAACACCTAACACCTAACTGTATTCTTCACTGTGATTATGTGTAATTTAGTGGCGCTGATTCCACAAGGCACAGCCGATGTTTTTTTTACCTGTAATTACAATTAGAAGTGAAGTGAAGTCCTGCTCGCAGCTTACATTATTGTGATGAATGGCATCAAATGATAAAAATTGGTTTAGTGGCTATTAAAGCCTCTCAGGTACTTTACTTCTTCTCTACCTACCGGTTCCTGCAGATTGAGAACATAAGAGGCTGCTCTCCCATGATGACTTTAAACTGATTATGAGAGATCCTGAGGCAAACAACATACAGAGCTATTCTGTTTAGCAAAGATCCATATTGTTTTGGACCCTGAACCTCCACAGTGATTTCAGAGAACCTTTGGCGAAATTCTTCACACTACTGCAGTGGGGTTTTTAGTGTATTTATGCCTGTTCAAAATTCAAGAATATGCCTGCTCATTGACATTTAAACCTGATTAACAAACATGTATCTCTAAATGTTTTAGGGGTTGTTACATGGTGTAGCTATTTCATGGCAAATAACAGCCAGACTGGGGTATGCTAGGAAAGAAATGGTTCATCAGACATGTTGTCTGACTACGTTGGAAATCAAAAGTGTTAATAGTTGTTCCCACTCCCACACTGGATAGTGGAGTGAAAAGTCGGCTGTCAGCTAGAGAGGGTGGAGATGTGCAATGTTTCTTAAATATGGAGTTAACTCTGCACATTTACAGGAAGGGAATTCATAGTATTTCAATTGGTTTCTTACAAGAAAAGTGACAAAAATAGCATTGTACAGAATGAAGAAAGAGAGCTTGAGAGAGAAGTAAACTGTAGTTCATCAAAAAAATAATAACAGTATGTTACTCTTTTTAACCACAAATTGGCATTTTTACATTTCTGTTTGTGTACCAATGAATAACACTGGATACAATGTGAGCTTAGTGAGGTTCTGGTAGGCATGTTTCTGAACTTTGAAGACAGTCTGGCCAGCTGTCTTTATGCTAAGCTGGGATGAAAGCATCTCCATATTTAATGTACAGAATTCTATTAATATTACTCTTGAAAAGAGAACAAATTCCCCAAATATTAAATTACATTAAGTAATTGATTTTCACACAACATTAAGGTGAAGAATGAGAAAGGTGCCTGGTAAGGATTCTCTTGTTGCGATTGATACCACATCATAATCAAGTTTCCCCTGTTTCCCAGCCGTTCATGCATTGTGGCTCGACAAGGCAATTTAAATGCAGGCCGGTAGTCCTTAAAGAGTCTTACACATTGAGTCTGAGATTTATTCCGCTTTAACAAGGGGTGGTGTGGTGGGTGGTTGAATTAGTGTTTTTTTTCTCTCATGTGAAGCTCAAATTAGGCCACAGTCTTGCCCTTCACTTAAATCCAGTAGCAGCTTGTCAACTTTACTGTATGCAGTAAGATTTGTTCAGTTTTAATAAGGGCAGTAGTAGGAGACTAAACTGCCAGTTAGTATTTCACTTTAACCTCCAAACTGTAGCTGTTAACAAAGCAGGCTGTGTTTAGTAATTTGCTCTTATAAGGGAAGAAAATGATTCAAAATAAAATCTGATGCATAAGAAATGAATACATTCAAATAATGTGTCTGTGTGGATTTTGCTGACTGCATGGTTTATCCTCATCAGCACCGTTAGAACTAACTAGATCTATCTAGAAAGAATGGATTTAGCAGAATTAGGTGGAGTGACCAAGATTTAGAGTACATCATATCTTCAGTCAGATAAAAGTGAATTCATTCATCAGCAGGAGATGTTCTCAAATCATTAATATTAGCTCAGA
Organism: Dicentrarchus labrax; assembly: GCF_905237075.1. Lineage (NCBI taxonomy): Eukaryota > Metazoa > Chordata > Actinopteri > Moronidae > Dicentrarchus > Dicentrarchus labrax. The sequence goes on from NW_026136702.1 coordinate 17,715,724, forward strand.
TTTATTGAATTTAACAATGTAATGAAATAAAATCTGATAATTTAAAATAAATGAAAACCACACACAGTCAGTCAGTAACTGTATTTTTCTTATAACATTAACATACAGCTATAGACCATACTGGCTAAAAAATGGCTGTAGACTATAGTAACTCAGAGTAACATGGACTATTGCTAACATTATTAGGCAAGCAATAATAACTGTAACCTATTTTATATTAACAGAGTACTATTGTAAAATTTCACTGGTTCTCCAACTACTGTTTATTATCTACTATAAATCAACCGGTAGATGATTAACAATATATCTGTCACCTGCCTGTAGCAGATGTTTATTTTTAAATGGTAATGGAATGTGGATGATTACGTTACCTAACTATTTTTACACTGATCAGCCATAACATTATGAGTACTGACAGGTGAAGTAAATAACACTGATTATCTGGTTATCATGGGAACTATCAGTGGGTGGGATATATTAGGCAGCAAGTGAACATTTTGTCCTCAAGTCGATGTGTTAGAAGCAGGAAAAATGGGCAAGCGTCTTTGACAAGGGCCAAAGAGATAGATTTGAAGGACCAGTATTTAGGATTTAGTGGCATCTAGTGGTGAAGTTAAAGATACGGCGGCCGTGAAGGCCCTTTTTACAGCCAGTGTTTGGCAATGTTTTTTTCAAACCTGTGTGTCATTTGCTTTGGGCTACAAAAAAACACTATCAAACATGCACCTTTCTGCCTCCATACATACTGCATAGTGCCCAACAAACAACTCATGTTTTAGAAACATATGCAGCTGTTTTAGAAAATTATTTTGCCTTTAAAGTAGAAATGAATGGGCCTGGGGCTTCAGTCACAGACGGGACAGATAATAAGAAATGGAATTAAAGCATTGTTGGTTTAGGCCTTTACAAGTATATTATCTGCCTTATCCTTTTAACCATGTGCTTTTTAGTTGTCCAACTATAACTATAAACACACTAATCATGCTTTAATTTTGGTACTTTGCAGATACAGTGTGTTTCCTTCAGAGTGACATTTCATTCACAATGTATTTGTTGCCAATTAATTGTATAGAAACATAATATTATAGAGAGACAGAGTTGCTCTTTCAAAGACCAGGAGGTTCTGCTGTTATATAATTTTTCTGACGTTTATGAAAATGCGAACAGTCTTCGATTTTTGTTTTTAATGTTGCAGAGTTGTTTCTTGTGACAGTAAAATGTATTTTTTAATGATTCCACTCAGTTTGTCCGTCATATAGCCCTGCTCAAAGAGTCCATGACAACGTCTCAACAGGTTGGAGTGTGACTCAGCTCAACGTGACTCAGAGGTGTTGAGACAGATTTATGTGCTGCTTCTCGGAAGGATGCTGAGCTTCAATGCAGCAAAATGCAATTTAGATAGCTGTGACTTCATTAAGGAGACAAATTATCACCATCAACATCATGTTGTAATAACTTCATTAGTCAATTTAAAGTCCATGTGACTTGAAGACAAATGAAAGCATGTCTGTCAACTGTCTGACAGAGCTGTTGGCTTATTTCATTATTGTCGGTAATTTGTGAAATTTATTTAAATTTGGTTCAATGCAGTAAATGACTATTTAAAGATAGGAGGGATATTGCAGCATGTGTGTTGCTCTCAAAAATGACATGCTTGACATTTTATGTAAATGCAAACACAGTGGGGGGGAACTTCTCCTGCTGTGTGTGTGTGTGTATGTGTCGTTGTCTATAAGTGTATCCCACTGTGAGTACAGTGCATTCATGTCTGTATTTATTTTAATTTTATTCTCTGGGGTGTGATTATGTCTGCATGTGTTCTGTGTGTGTGTGTGTGTGTGTGTGTGTGTGTGTGTGTGTGAGAGCATTGCTGTTTCTCAGTGAGGGGTCTCCAGTGTTTGATATTAAGAAAATGGACCAGGAGAAAGTAAACACACACACAAATCACAGTGTGTTCTTACACACATCTGGCCAATTATCAGCAGGAAACCTCCCATCTGTCTGCTGTCAAAACAACAGGCATCAGATGACTTCACACACATATGGGCAGCATACTGTACACACACACACACACACACACACACACACACACACACACACACACACACACACACACACACACACACTGGTGACGCAATAATGATTTCACCTTCCACTAGCAAAACTTAAAAGACTTTGTTCTTCCTGACACACACACACACACACACACACAAACACACACACACACACACACACACACACACACACAAACCCTGCTTTGGCAGCTTCACAGACTCAGTGACACCTTGAAAATATGATGGCTGATTAAGCTTCATCAGGACTTAGAGGAATACAGTTTCACTAATCAGCTGCAATATCAAGCTGGAGTCTCATTTAGAGTCTTTGTGTCCATCAAAGTTTAGAAACTTCCCTCTAACCTTCACTCTCCTCTCTTTCATGTCTATCTGCCCTCTGTGACCAAAGTGGATCTAACAGCTGAAATCGACTTGGTTTCACCTGCTCGGCCTGTTTCAAAAGCCACTGATGTTCTGCACTCACTACATGTACATGATCAATCAGTCATGAGAAATGCAGTCATTATCAGCTCATGTTCAGCTCTGGAGGAAATAATGGACTTCAGCAAAGTTTTGGGCTGGTGAGTAGAATGAGCTTGTCAGCTAAGAAATGTCGGAGGCATCTGAACATCTAGTGCTGATGAGGTTTCAACAGTGTGTGTCCTTGTCACCGTATTGATGTGGTTTAAATTTGCCAATAATTAGCTTGTCCAGGGCGCCCCTTTCCCCTTTTCACACTGAATTTTTGAATGATTTTCTGTATCTGACTTGGTAAAGGAATTTGCTAGAATATTTACTCTTTCAAGAATTCTATGTCTTTACAGTATTTTGCCCAGAAGCAACATCATTCAAGTGCATTATTCTACATTATAACATAATCTGCATATAATGCTAGCCAGTAACTCTTTTACATTAGATTTGCATTAAGGATGGGAGAAATGTGTTACATTTTGAAAAGATGATGATGACTGAGAACATTTTGGAAAAATGTTTCCAGCAGGATGCATGAGAGTTAGGGTTATGGCTCAAAACTAACTTACCCTAAATTCATAAGGAAGAGCCCTTGTGAGCACAGGCATCAGCCAATGCCGATTAATTCAAAAAGCCAGACAATCGGCCTGAATATTCGGTCTATCATTACACTTATGCCAAAGACCAAACGAATTTATGTGGAATTGTGAGTGGTGTCAGTGGCTGTCAATACAAGCTCTCAGCAGAGATAAATGATTGGATCATTTATGTCAGATCCAGGATCCATTCCCTGTAATACATTAATGAGTTACCAATAAATAACCAGGCACGTTCCTGATCAGCTCCATATAATTTCCTTATTATGACAAAAGGAACCTTTATACTATGATCTTTAAAACTCATTGTACATTTAGAGGTTATTGAGTTATGGATCAAGGTACAAAGCACTAACTTGACATCCAAAAAATTATAAATATTAGACACCTGTCAATGCTGACAGATACCACTATTTCACTGTACACTGTTGCATAGTTTTTTGTTGTAAATGTTTTGCTCAAGCAGAAGTTCTGTATATTATCCACTACCATGCAGCAATAATGGCTACACTAAAAACAAGTAGTGCATTGTTTAAAGTCTGTAAAGCATTATTTATAGTCATAACACAAAACAATGTGAGGTCTTTTGTTATTTTTGTTATGTTTTCAATATGGCCAATCATCAATTCATAACAGACAGTCAACAGTATCTTTAGTCATCCAAAGGAGTCTGATAAGAGAAAGAATTTAGAATCAAACACGACAATGTGCAGTTGTGAGTTGAGTCCCACAGAAAGTGACAAGAACACATGACTCAAGTCACTGGGGGGCAAAATATGCAGAATCCTTCAACAGGAGTTTGACTGAAGACTCTTATCAACCCACACACAATCTCTGCTTCTCCCAATAACAACTCACAGGAGAATCTAAGCAGATTGTGTGGTCTTTGAAGCACACAGAAGAAAGGTCGAAGGCTAGTGAAGTCCCTGATGGGAGCATACTCTTTTCTTTACACCAGCGTTTATCAACAGCAACCATTTGCCTTTGGTGCAAAACTGCTCCTGCAAAGACCGGATGAGGATCAACAATCTGTCAAACTTTAATGATATAAAGCGTCTTGGAAAAATAAATTTTTGGGTTAGTTAGCAGTCTTCCAATAATTAAAGGAAGATTATGTAACTTTTCTACCACAAAATAACAGATTCATCTAGTCATTTTCATGCTATACTACGCCTGTTCTTACACTGCATAACTTTATGCTTCAGGTCTCTGCCGGACAAGAATAAATCAGTGACTGGCTTTTAGTCACTCGCAAGAACTTTGTTAAATAAAAGGCTGCAGACAGGCGGTGAGCTGGCCTTCTTGCTGTTTGACTAGCTAGTAATAGAAGCTGTCTTACTGTATCTCGTGTTCTCACTTGTACAGCTGTGCATATTTAAAGCCGTGTTTTTACAACTGGGGTCTCCAAATCTCAACAAACACCAAATCTCACATAGTGTTGTTTTAAGCTAAAGCTTCGTACACTGCAAACAATCTCAAGATTTATTAGAATAAATCTTCCAGTGCATTGAGAATATTGCAGGTGGCTGCACTAAAGAAAATTAAAGTTATGATTTTAATATAATACTAACTTAATATGAAAAATACTCAATCATTTAATTAATTTAATAAGTTAATTTACAATGGAAGCAGTGAAATAATAATACTGCACTGGCATATTTTTTAAATGTTTTGCATCTTATTTTCCAATTTCAGCACATATCCAGCATATTTTAGATCTCACATGAAAGATTGTTTTACCATGATTTATTGTCAGTGCACACACACCAAAGCTTTTATCCAAAGGTTTGATCCCCAGAGTTAATATTTCAACTCGTTGAGGCTCATCAAGAGCACCTTAAATTATTCAATAACAAGCATTGCTCAGATGTTTTGGTTGTGTCTGTCTAAAAAGTACATTTAAACATCAAGCAAATACTGAGAAAACACGCGCTGAGGATTGAATGTAAACTGACATATGCTGAGGGAGTGCGGTGGTGTAATCATGTGGCATCACAGCATTCACAAATGTTAAGACACTTTAAATGAGAGATTTCTTTAGATCTATCTATAGAAACGATACACATGAACACAAACACACCTTATTTTTTCCTTGTTTGGAGTAGTATTCATTAAATTTACTTTATTCACTCTCCCTCCATCACCCCTTTATTTCTCTCATAATCTTCTCCTGAATTTATTTGCACTTGCGTCCCTCCATAATGCTTTTATCCCTCTTTCCTTGTTGTATATGCCCTTTTCAATACCTCTACCATATATCGATGAATCCCTTAAACCTTTTCATCCCTCTTTCCTTTATTCCTTTTTTTCCACTTTCATTCAGTCTTCTGTATTTTATTGTCATTTTTGTACATCTTTCCATCATTCCCTCATTATCTTTAAAGGACCGCTGTCTTATTCTGAAGCAGCACATCGTCTTTACACAGCTTCGTGCCACTGTGAATTATGAGACGTCAATAATCTTTAGGCTTATGAATAGTGCATGATGAGGTGTATGTGTGTTAGTTTGACTGGCGTCTGGGGAGAATGTGATGAAAAGGCGGCACAGTCTGTTGAATTATGCATGGTGTCTATGGCCATTCATTTACATCAGTGATTACTAAGCAACATGTCAACTCTCTTTAAAGCCCCTCCACACATGTTTAAACATGTCTGCAAGGGTTCTACTATGAATAATCATTTGTACCTGATAAGTACTTTTCAAAAAAGTTGAATTATCTTGTTAAAATCTTTGAAATTACATCTATCCTATTTGTGGCGATATGAAAACAGCTTATTCTGGTATATAATGCAGAAAAAAGTGTGTTATTTTATTGACAAATTGCAAAGTTTATCCAGCAAAGTGTGCAAAATTTACAAAACTGCGGTAAGCAGCACAGAGTATAATTTAACATATACAATGTCAACTAGATTTGGTTGACATTGTATTGTACATGTTAATTATTTAACATGTTACAGAATACTTAACTTAAATGTTTCAGCTTGAGTGAGTTTCTCCAATAATATAGAAAAATAAAAATGATCTACTGGTTGCTTGTAAGATTCTAAATAAATAACAATGTTTAAATTGAAAGTTTGGACTTATCGTCCTGTTTAGTGTTTCCTCAAGTTTATAGTTTAGGTGAACCCATGAAGATCGGTTACAATACCATTAGACTACGCATCTTAAAGAATGAAATTTGAGACTATACAATACAAAACACTTTGCATATCCCCACTGGTTGCACCTGGAGGTTGTAGTGGCATTGTAGTAGGTGCTTCACCATCTGCTGCTTGGCACAGATCTGGACTCTACTGAGTGCATTCTTCTGTTTTCGTATGATTTATAGTGCAGTTATTTACAGGAAATATTCGCACTAAAGTTTTGAAAAACTAGAGAATATAAAAAGTTACACAGATTGGCAATCATTTGAAATTAAAAAGGTTTTTGTTGTTGTAGGTTTGGATTAATATACTTCATGGGATTTTTAACGTGTGTATCCTTGTTTCCTTCCTAACATCCTTCATCAGTCTTAAATTATTATGACTATTATTTTTAGTCATTTAAATTTACACCCTGTCTTCCCACCATTATCATCCCTTATTGTATCTGTCTTTTATCCATCCTTGCCTGTCTCTCACTCCTCTTTTTCTCCATCTCTCCTCCCCTCCTTTCTTCCTTGGTTTGTTCCAATCATTGTTATTCTGTACACCACCAGCTGCAAGGCAAGTAATCTGATGGACAAAATGGCTGCCATGTGTGTATATGTACAGTATGTGTGTGTGTGCAGGTGAAAATAGCTGTTCTAAACCTTGTGTATGTGTGTTGATGTGGCACTGAATAGCCATAACAAGGCAATTCCTCTTGTGTCACTGGAGTCCATTAACTCTCCACCTTCTATGCCCGCAGTGTGTGTGTGTGTGTGTGTGTGTGTGTGAGTGTGTGTTTCCTGACAAATGCACTTTACCGATGCACAGGTAGGAGGGCACTTGGACTGAAGGGTGCATTTGTTTGTTTGCTGCTGCATGTGTGCAAATGTACCAAGACAGGTGGTGTGTGTGTGTGTGTGTGTGTGTGTGTGTGTGTGTGTGTGTGTGTGTGTGTGTGTGGTCCTTCATGTGCACTGAGGTGTGTTTTATGAACTGACATGAATTTTTTGGGCGCAGTTTGGAAGCCTCTGTTCCTTTCAAAATTACTTTCTGCACAAACAACATGTAATGCAGTTTTCAGATAATAGATTTTTTTTCCCTTTGCTTTTCATTTTACTATAAATCACAACTCTTTAAAGAAAAAAGGATTTGCACAAAAATGTATCATTAATTACACATTGCTGTTGCAAAATATAGGGTTTATATGAATGTATAGGGAGATTGGGTAGCAAGGATGACATTCTAAAACAGGAAAAGCATGCATTCATCAATTAGTCAATGTCAATTTCAAATTCAAATATCCAATTTACACTTGGTCACTTCATACATCTTGTACAGACCAGTTCGCTATCAGATATATATATATATATATATATTAAAAAAAGGTAAAATACACTCAAGAAGCATTCAAGACAGTTTGCACAACATAAATGCAGCTGTCTTTCCATGACACATACATAATCCTTTCTCCTCCCATTTGTAACTATTTAAGTAAACAGCTGACACTTAAATCTGGATCCATTGTTTTCACTGTTTAACTGAATGATATGGGTAAGAGAGCGGCATCAGTGAGAGCTTTTTGTCTTCCTTGTAGCCCTGTGCTTGTGTTATCTCCTACAAATTTCTGATCCCAGAAGTGATTTATTCTACTGATGCAACATAAAGCCTGTTGAAAAAGGCTCAGACGTCTTCTTTTTTTCAATAACACACATTTGGAAAAGCCATTTCCACTGCAAGCCTTCTGCTCACCCCTGCTTTCTGTTGCAGTAAATGAAACAACATAAATATGGCAACTACATGCAATAGTCATTTTGACTTAAAATAGCAGGCTAAACACAAGTGTTACCAATTATACTAATTAAGATTAGGTTCCATTCAGGTCAAACAGAGTCAGGTTGCTGCTATTGTGCATGTTGGCTCACTGGAAAGGCTCTTCTACACTAAATGGAACAGAGCCTTAATTGGAATTATTGGTAAAACCTGTGATTACACTATTTCATGTCAAATGGCTGCTGTGAAAAAGGTCTATTGGAAAGATGTGAGCATAATTACCACTCACAATCTACACAGTTGATATGACAGTCAGGCTTTTCAGAATCTGGTTAAGGATAAACAAAAGTGTATTTAATTTCATGTGGATTTTATCTGGATATGAGATACTTGAAGTGACAAGTGTAAATGGGGCCAAACCTTAGTTGAATTTGACAAGTTGCCTTTGTACATTGTTGTCTTAAACCTTTGTTTTGTTGTCAGATAACGTGCTGAACTGTTGTACTGGATGCAAAACTCTTTATTAATTTCTTCCCACAATTAAATATTTCACGTTCCTTAACACTGATATCCACTGAACTCTACATCCAGATGCACAACAACGTACAATGCTTGTGTTGATGAAAATCACATTATTTATATATGCTAATATGCGCTAATATTCAAGTAACCAAGATCCTCAAAATGCTTGTACTGTGCAAAAAAATATTCTAGGATTGTGTTTTGCATCATTGTCAAATCTAATGAAGCTGTTTTTGTAGAAGCCAGTGGAAATATCTTCCAATGCTCAGGAGCTCAGCTGCTGTGTTGTTGTTGTTGTTGTTGTTGTTGTTGTTGTTGGCAAAGGGAATATTACTCAATTCCAATTAGCAGAAATTAATTTGACTGATTTAAACAGGGAGTCAATAGAATGCCAGGTCATATCGTTTCATTACAACCAAACACACCTTCAATCAGAGTGTGGGACTGATCAGGGAAACCACCTGGTTTAGTGATAAACCATGCCTGCACCATTAAAGATATTCCACTCTTGAACTTGTGTTGGCAATTTTATTTATGAACATTGAATTTATGTTTGGCTTTTGTTGTTGTGAATTGTCCAATTAGTATCTTATTTACAGTTTGATTTCCTTATAGTAAGTTTAAAAGCATTTTATCTTCCATAATGGCTGTCTCACTTTACCTTATTATGTGTCACATCATAATATATAAAAGTAAATATGTGACCTGGGGTTCTCTGTACTATATGTACACTGCTTCATCAGCAATACCAAATACCTTTGGTAGCAAATTAAAGTAGATTTGCGAGACCTCTGAGGCCTCCTCTGCCTGTAGAGTTAGACATGTGGTGCTTCTGTGCAGATATGCAGAGGTCCTAGAATAAAAACATGCATATTGGAACATCAGAGCTATCAGCAAGCAGGTATACTCTAGTTAAAAGTAATACAGAATTGCATCTGGCATTATTGAGGAGTGGCTGCTAAACCTGAGTGACAAATTAAATCACTGATAACAGCTGTGAAAGGTCTCAGCTGCCTGGAGTTAAGGGAAATGTCCCTCCAAATGATGCTGAAGTTACCACTGCTTGTTCACAATGGAAACATGCAGATTAATGGTATCTTGACAGTAATTGCATTTGACCCCCTCTGAGGAGGCACTTTTTGTCATTTGATTTGATTTGACTGTAACTTGTTGGTTGCAGCCAAGAGTTATTTTGCTGCTTTTTCATTGGTAAAACATCTATACATTTATATGCAAATCAGTGGGTTTGTGTTTGCAACTGTTTAGGATGATCATCAAGGATAATAGCCAACTGATACATTTTACAAAGTGCAAGTGCAGTAGATAGTGCTTTTGTCTTTGTCACCTCATCACTGCAGTCACGATATTACTGTAGAAGTAAGGCAAAACACAAAACGTAAGCAAAAATTTAGTTTGTACACAAACACATTTTATACACCAAGGAAAACTCACTTTCAGAGATTGCCATAAAGTTCCGGAAGAGCTACTAAATGCACACTGTTGTTTTTCTAAAAGCTTCCTCAGAAAGTAACAGTGGGGTTGTCTCTCTTGAAGGGATATTGCACAGTTTTCAGCAAAAGTTAATGTTCATCATACTAATCTAACCAAATTTATTTTTTTATTTTTTACCCAAGTACACACACTCTCTGAGACATAAAACAGCGACTGAGTGCCCTGGAAGCCTGACAGGACTGAGGTCTACGGTAGGGACTCGAATGCAGAGACTGGATCACATAAAAGCCCATCTAGATCTTAGACTGTCTATTTCACCAGCACTGCAGGTTAGAGCCTTATCCTTAGAACCGATCTGAGGTGTATGCTGCAAATATCTTCATGGCTCTTGCACCATTTGAGGCCTATCAGAGCTGGGTGAAGAGGCTGAACTGGAGTAGGACGAATAGATAATCAGAGTTGCCAGGAAACATAAAGGAGATGGTTCATGTGACTCAAAGATTCTCAGAGCTGTCAGGGGTACAGGATCAGGGATCAATGATTATATATTATTATATTTTTTTATAGATTATTTTGGCTCTACAATAAGTAAAATATGTCTGTGCAAAAATGTCTGATCATCAGATCAGTTTTGTTACATTAAATAAAAAAACACTTTATATTGTGTCACTGGCTGAAATAACCACACAGAGGAGGTGCAGTAAGTGAAAAGAAAAAAAAGCCACCTGGTTGGGTGGTCTATGGGTATGAAGTCAAAAACTGATCCAGTAGTACACATTAGTGGCTTAAACCTGTGGGCTTACAATTATGTCTTTGGTAATTGTGAGCATAAACGTAGTGAGATTGTTTTTCCCACCATAGTAGCTTGAATCTTCCTTTAACTTAACGCTTCCAACCATAAAACAAACTGGAAAGTCTCTCATGAGCTGTGACTGCATTAAGATACAGTGTGCAGTTGGAGGAGCCTGGATGCTGTTTTGGCCTAAGGCTTTTAAATCACTGAACACTGAACACATAACACATCACTGAACACATTTCTCAAAATGCTTGAGAGAGACTCCCCAGAACAACAAGTTTTCACATGACATTTGGGGATCTCGCCTTTTCTTTTAACATCTGAGTATGCACCTCTAACCATCACGGGAATCTTTTACCAAAACTGCAACTTATATATGCTGAAACTCAGGATCAAACCATGGACCTTTAGAACTTCAGTCTAATGCTCTCCCAACTGAGCTAAAGCTAGTGAACATTCATTTGTATAAGAAGGGGAAGGAGGAGAGAAAGGGGGAAGAAAGGGGGAGAAAAGGGGAAGAAATTCCAGCAAGTTGCAGGTTCGAATCCAGACCAGAGCAAATAAACAGATTTTATTTTTCAGTTTGCTTGTTTTACAATCAATTCCTTATCTTTTCATAAAGTTTTGTCATTTTTGAAGTAAATTATTAAAAACTTTGTCCAAAATAAAAATATTTGTCCATTTAAAGGCATTTACTTATGCAATTGTGTCCTATATGTTAATTTGGGGGATATCATTCATACCATATTGTAATTGTAATGTCTCATTCAAACTGCAAGCAGCTTCTTGATATTAAACTTCTACATAACATTATCTTGGTCCAACAATACATGACAAATAACTACTACAAAAACAACTCTTGCCTTTCTTAGTCCATTTCTAGAATGGAGCTGTAGGTGGAAGTCAGAGAAGCTTTGATGTCTTCCAGCCTGGTAAGAATATCTTCGCTGTAAACAGTGAGGAGCCATTTGTAAGTTGGTACTGGCACAAGTGGTGGAGGTTTTTGCCAGGTCACTGGTTGCAGGCCAAGTTTGTTCAGGAAAGCAGCACCCTCTGAAGTGAATCGATTAATACGTTCTAGATACTCCTCACTGTGGCTCTCCTCCAGCTGATTGATAACTCTAACAGGTCCATTCCCTTGGCCCCTCTCACGCAACAAGCGGATGACCTTGATGTCACAGGCATGCCTTAGAAAAAACAATTGAAAAGACATATTTTCAGGTATTTATATTTTCTAATACACCAAATACCAACAAAAGCCTGCAGAAGTATTTTCTCAGACATAAGTGGATAGAATGGCAAATATTATTACTTGCGTGTGAGGATAATTCTGAACTCTGAACGATGGGCCCGGTCCAACTGCTGGAGCACAGCATGACCCCAGGACAAGTAGCTAGATCGACATCTGGTGCAAATTAGGGTTTCTGTGACCCCGTTGTAATAGCATAATAGCAATCACACAACTGATGCCCAGTACAATCGGGTGTTGGAGCCTGATGGTACAAGGTAGCTGGTCGAGGGGGATGGTACCACAGGTCTAGGTGGTCTTTCAACTCCAGTTTCCCTTTTGTACCCACCCTAAAAAGTGCTTCCGCCACCCATTTGCGGTCCTGTTGGGGCATGGTCTGTGGCCATAGTAATGGGAGGTCCGCTAGTTCTGGCTAAATTGAGAGAATAAGTTTAAGAAACAGAGAAAGCATTAATTGATAATGCCATGTATAAATTTTTCATGGCATCTTACTGTGGTCCGTGTTGCTAGTGGAAGGAAGAATGAAGACGAGGGCTCGATGATGGGCTGATGGGCAGATGAAGTTTGAGGAACAGCGGGTGGGCATGAGACTGTTGTGCAACTTGGGATATGTGTCTGTGGAACCTGTGGAGTCTATAAATGAAATAATATGTGACCTGCTCCATCATTTTGAGTCACTTTGACCCAGAAACACATTTTGAGTTTTCTTCATGGCTGTAAAGAGGAAAGTCTCAGCTTTATGGTGATACCAAAATTATTTTTCTACTCCAAAAATTGTATGAGACACGTTCTTCCAAAGGTCGACTGTCACCAAACCTTGTTTTTGAGAAAAAGCGCTCTAAAGATAGCAATCAACATTCCGCCATATTCCAAATGAATTGAAAGACATTTTTGGACAGTTTATATTCAAATAAATAAACTTTACTGCTTTACTGCTTTACATCATTATAATCAGAGACATTGTATGCTACCATCGGGTCAGCCACGAGTGGAATATCTTCCTCCTGGCCTCCGTCACACTCACTTTCTTCGCCATCACGATCGGAGCCGGCCGGTGTCGGTAGCGCGAAATACCGGAGGTCGAGCCGCCGCTGTCACTCTCACTCTCAGCTGCCGGTGCGGTGAAAAAGTCCGTAATAAGGTCGATCCAGTTGGCGTCTGAAGTAGCATGTCTTACAGGAATTGAATTTAAAAGTCGAGCAATTTCGTCGTCGCGAAAATTAATTTTGTCTAGGCTGTCAATCTGTCAATCTGTCTCTGTGTCGATCTAAACTGACAGTTGACAGATGACGCAGATGACACAAACACGCTAGCCAGTGTTTTGAACTCTGACACCTGTTTCGTTTTATTTATGCTAGCTATATTTATCCTTTGTATTTTACATTAATTTTGACATGGTATGAAAGCTGAGACTTTATTTAATTAGAAACATGTAAAAACTGAAAATAGCCCAAAATTGTATTTTCTTGTAAAAACGTGTTTCTACACAAACGGGCCGCTGCGACATCCGACTCATTTTGATGGAACGCGTCACATATTACTGTGTAGAATTTTAATGAAATAAAGTTGTATACTTATGTCTATTTAATTTACATGTATTTCTTTTTCAATTTAATACAGTTAGATTATTACCTGAGGGATTTTCCTCTGCACAGACAAATTTGGTTTGGCCACATGTGAGCCCCCAAATCTATGCTTTTCAAACTGTTAACAAAGGGTTGGTCATTGTCAACCTTATGTGAAATTTATGGGTCTAAAACCTGCACCGCTAAAGCAGAAATATATGTATGTATGTATGTATGTAATAACATGCTACTAACCATGGATAATGTCAGTCTGGGTCTTTTGGCAGGACTGCTGGACAGGTCACTGTTCCTGGGGGTGGAGGGTGTGGGAGTATCTGCCGGACTGCTCCTGGAGGAAGATGGTGTGGGTGGAGCAGACAGCTCACTGTTCCTGGGGGTGGAGGGTGTGGGAGTATCTGCTGGACTGCTCTTGGAGGAAGATGGTGTGGGTGTAGCAGATAGCTTGCTGCTCCTGGAGGTGGAGGGCATGCCCTGGCCAGGGATGGCATCCACTTTTGGAGGATGACCCTGCAATATGTGCATTAAGACATACCAGACAAAGAGTATTTAGAGACACACCAGTATATTCTCCATCCTGTCTAATGCTTTTTTAGAAATGTTGGATAATTGATGGCACCTTATGAAATCCACATGAGCATGTATGAAGAGTGCTCCAAAGAGTGGCCTGTCCCTTTGAGAGTAGAGGGCACTTTTCTATCTGTAACCATAAAAAAATATTATGCCTATGACTAGTTTGTGTGTGTGATCTCAAAGCAGCTAGAGGCCAATACATATATACAGTATTACATTTAAAAATTTGTATTAAGAGAAAAATCGACTTGTCTATCATGTCTTATCTACACACAAACAACATGGAATACCACAAACAATCCGATTTTATATACAATGAAGCTGAATCATTTACCTTCTGGTACATAACATACCATCTTTTTTGTCTAGGAGCAGGTCCCTCCCCAGATGGCCACACTCCTAAACTAGCGAATCTCTCCAAGCGAGAGACTTGACTGGCCCCTTCCTATTAGCTACTAGCTACTAAGTGTTTACAGAAAGCATCACATCTCAGATATTGCACGTGTATCTTACACTAATCGAATTTATGTGATTTCAAGTGACGCTGTCATAAATAATAGCACTAAAAATAACCGTGGTGGCTAGTGTCTACACTCAAAAAAGTGAACTCTGTGAGTTGTTGAATTAAATAAATGATCCTATATTACATTTAATTAACGTTTCTGTGTTTGGTTTTAAAACCAAGTCCACTTTAATAAGTTTAACTTAAAATGAAAACTTCTCAAAGCAAAAGAAGCCAGCTAAGTAAATTCAACATAACACTGTTGAGTGAATTGCACAATCAAACTAAGAATGCTCTAGATGGCTTTCTGCGCATGCTCAGAAGCTGATTCCACAAACTCCACTGTTGCTGTGTGCAAATTGGCGGGCGAATGTGTTCTCGGTCAAGATCTTACCCTGCTTTCATCAAATGACATCTATCTCTGTCTGAGTAAGTATATTTTTTGATGTTGGAACATTTGTGGATGGTTAGAGAGTGATATTGGTGGTGCTACTTTACTTGTCTGGCGAAAATCCAGCATATATGAGCACATTTTAGCTCATGCTAGCTCGCTAACAAGCTAGCCAATTAACAAAATGCCATATGACAGACATACATTAAAATAACAATTTAACTCTGGAATTCTAGTTTAGCATCTCACCAAATGCAACGTTACATTGGTTTAGTTTTAATGGCATTTTTTTTTTTTTTTTTTTTTTTTGTTAACAATTCATTGTATGGGCAGCAGAGCTCCTGGTAGCAAGGTAGGGTGACCTTAAAAATTGTGTTGGTGGTTTACAAGTTTGGGACCATAAGTTTTTTTAACAGCTTAGTTAAAAACAGTGTCATTAGCTTGTATTTAAGCTGCAGGCCAGCAGCTAATGGTAAGCTAGTTAAGTGACTTTTTTTTTTTTCATGCTAGCGAGTGAGTGAGTGGGCGACCAAGAGTGAGGGAGCTCCGTCAGGACAGACTGCGCTGATCACTCAGAACTGAGTCAGCATTTGCAAAGGAATATAGCTCTGTGTGTAAGTATATTATGGGCCAAATTTTGTGATAAAATATACTATGCAGTCACAGTGCCTTTGAGGAAAACAGAGTTTGAAAAATACGTCAGATGTTGCTGTATGTTGTGACAGAAAAGTGACTTTTGGACCGTTGTTTAGCCTTAGCCTGAATGATAATACAAAGGAAATTTTAAACTAGTATGATTAGTTTTCCACCACTACGTAACTGTTGCTGCCTGCTTCAGAATTGGGGCAGACGCACAATAACGGTCTACTGGTTACCATTCTGCTTCTTTAGCCTTATGTTCTCACTACAGCTGTTTTGACACTACTGAACTACATAGCTGTTAAATGATTGGCTGTTTGCCTGTCTCTCATATCATTCAGGGATATGATAGGCTGTTTGAATGAGCAAGGCAGGGAGCACACGTCGGACTGTCAGATGATTGTACTGCAGGAGTTTTAAAAACATTACTCATGTAAAATATTCCCAAATATTTTAGAAGAACATTTATTTCTGCATGTATATGTTTATGAATACAAAAGGCTCTTCTGTATCATTAATAATACATAACTAAATGTGGATGATAGAGTCCTGGAAAATGCATGAAAATATTGATAATATTACTAATGAATAGCCAATTATATATAAAACAAAGAATGCTTTCTTTACCACACCCAGAGCTGGTTATGTGTTGAATGATATATCACTTTCAGGTTTCAGTGCTATCCCAACTGTAAAACTAAACATGTGTTTGCTCTCAATATGTTCAAGTTATAACTGTTTGCTTATCATAAGTCTAACTGATATTAAATAGACTGTATTTATATTTTACAGGTCTTCCATACATTTGTGAGCTTGAGGACTGGACAGTCTGCATTTGTTTGTGGCTCTTCAGTAGTGGTAAGTACAGTTACGAAGTAATACATCCAGACTTAACCTTTAAGTATCCACAGATGTTCAAATCTAATACTGTATATGGGATAGTATTTTTTTTTTTTTTGGTTGTGTTTCATTTCCAGCGTTATGAATGTGGAAGTGTAAAGAGTGTGCTGCAGAGGAAACGACAAGGTATCAGTTATTGAAGCACTATAGGTTAAAACATGGCCACTTTGGCCGCAAACACCCTTATCCATGCACATATTCAAATTGCCTGTGCACATTTAAAACTTGGAATGCACTGCGAAGTCACCTGGGTAGATCACATTTTGATCAGACCTCTCAAATATCAGTAGATTGCACAACATTCAACTGCCACCATTGTTCAAATAGCCACATTGCTTCATTGAAAGAATTTTTAACTCATGTTAATAGCCATCTAAAAAAACATGAAACTATATGTTGCATTTTTGAGAATTGTTCCTTTCAAACAAATATTTACGGAACATATCAAACCCACAAGAACAGAAAACACAGGACATATACACTGAATGATTTAAAAGCTGGAATTGTGAAAAATGCCACAGCAGATTCATTAAATTGTTCTTTTGGAGGATCTTCACCCAAAGGTGAAAATTAGAATTATGAATTTATTAAATGCAAGGTGAACTGTCTTTATTCATGTGATGTAATTTTCCAGAAAAGCATTGTGTCAAATTTGTTGTACTGCAAGCATGTGGTGGTCATTGGAACTGGGTAACAGAATCATATCTGTGAAAATTATAACTTTTGGGAAAAATAACTAAGGGATATCCTTGTTGTAGTCCTATATTGCATTAATTTAATGATCCACACAATACCTGATCATGTGACAAAATTTTCATCTTAGGAAGTCACAATAACATTTCGTTAGTCCAGTAATTTGATTATTATTGCCTTTGAGCTGTATTGTGTTGATATTTTTATACTTTGTTAAATGTCTGTAGGTAGAAGCAGAGTTTACTCGCATCACCACTGTACCACTGAGATCGAAATTCATGCAACAGCTGGATCATCATTCTACACGGCTGATTACAATCTTCAAAAGAAAAGGAGGAGCAGCAGGGCGGAAAATAAGGACTATCATGGCAGACTTGGATAAGGTACTTTTTATTTAATTTATTTTTTATGATGAAGACGAACCAGCTGGCCACTGTAGGGCGGAAATTAGTAGTCTGACCAGTTTGGCTGAGCAGTGATGATCTGTAGTGGTAATTGCTGCACAATGCAATACCAATATAACTACTCTTACACACTTCCCTTGTTCTCTGCTGTAGAATGATGCTGTTGAAACAAGAAGAGCCTGTGTACTGAAAGCACTAATGGTTTACCTCAATGAAGACCCTGAAAATCTCATAAGAGAGTACATGGTAAGTATTTTGGCCTTTGGTTTCTACTGTACTTTCTCTCCAGAAACTGAAAATGTGATTGTTATTTTAGAAGTTTTTGACAAGTCTATCACACAGACGAATAAGATATCATGCAGGCTTAGGGTACACACACAAAACTTCTTAGCAGGCAGTTCCTTAGTGTCTTGGATCCAAACATGACATTTATGGACAACAAGAAAAATGCATCAGATTGCCTGACATTCTAACAGACAGAAAGATTTGGGACATGCTTCCATAGTAAAATTCCCTCATTGAAATCACATTAAAAGCAGTTTGTGAACTACTGTCTTAAGGTATTATTGGAGGCTGGATGGATAATAAATGGTGTGTATATTGTAACTGAAGGTGTATTTGTTCTGTTTTTGAGGATGTTGAAGACAACCAGGAGGCTATGGACCAGACAGTCCTGGGAATCTTTGCCATAAAGATGGAAGGTGCAGAGTTTACAGATGGCCTGGCAGATGTTGGAATAATCATTGAAGGTGTGGAAGTGCTCCATGACCTTGATAACACTGCAAATGCAGTCGCCATTTTGTTTGGCCTCATGTACTCACTGGACCTGAGCTATCCAACAAACCTGAAGTACACATTTGAGGT
This sequence comes from Dicentrarchus labrax, assembly GCF_905237075.1. Classification (NCBI taxonomy): domain Eukaryota; kingdom Metazoa; phylum Chordata; class Actinopteri; family Moronidae; genus Dicentrarchus; species Dicentrarchus labrax. Next base: position 17,734,312 of record NW_026136702.1, read on the forward strand.
TCTGCAAAAACTTGTGATGGAACTAGATGGTAACAAACTTTCAACAAAGGCTCAAGTGCTAAAGAACAAACTATTTGAAGGAACATTTTAGAGTGTAGTGCTCCTGAGCAGCACAGAGGAAACTTGGAGGACAAATTCCATCCCAAACCATCTGGCAGAAAACTGATTTTTGGATCTGCATGTTGAACTGTGAACTGTGAAGAGTGGATCAGATGAACTAAATGTTTAACAGAGTTGAGAAAATGTTTACAAAAAGAGACAATAACAAACTTGAAAAACACAAATGAGAAGTTTGAATTCACGTCAGCTGCAGAAGTGGAGATCAACAATGTGAAATGGAGAGTGATGGGTGAATATTGAAAGTTGTAGCAAGGAGGATGAGAGAAACAAATCGAAATCGTGTTTATGGTGCTGTGATCAAACGTTGACCAAGTTCCTGTTCATAAGATTTGGTACTGTCTGTTGAAAATGTACGTTGGACTACTTTTTTTTTTTTTCCTTTTTTTTCCTTTGTGATTTAATTTTAGAAAACACTGCACTGATTTGTTTGTTTTTTTACCCCTACAATGCTGAAGTGGCAGGGAGGAAAAGATCATTTTGAAGTATTTTTACTTGACATTTGTTCACCCTATTCATGTAGATGGTTCTACATGAATAGGATGGATCTTTAAAAAATCAGTATCTAATGTTTCATTGTACAGTGTTCAGTAATTGTGAGGGGAAAAAAGCCATGTTCATTCTGCCTGCTTCTTAAAGAATATAGCTTTAAGTTTTGGTTTGGTTTTGTAGGTCCTATAAGAGATTTTTGTTTTCATTGGGCATTTTATACAAATTTAACTGTAAACAAAATTGAGTATTTTATAGCATAAAAAACATTTTAATATAAACATTTTTATTTAGAAATGGGGAAATAAAAATAAGCTATACATGTTGAAAAATGGTTTGTTTGATATGCAGGAGCAATTTTAAGGTATAACTCACGCAAATTCAAAGTTTGTGGTTTAAAATTTGTTTGTTTGTTTTGTTTGTGATTGTTGTAGTTTTCCATTGGCAATAAATAATATTTTTCACAGAACTAAGGTATTGTAATTTGAATTTACTTAACTACATTGTGTGGAAATTGTTGACATAACTAGGTTTAGTAAGTCCAACATTATTCACTAGCTTGATAACAATGAAAACTATGTAAGTACTGATTATTCAAGTCAGTTTAGTTGGAACTACAAGGGGTTGTTCAATTAGTGTTACTCAATGCAGCTGAGTTACACATAAATTAGTGAGTTAGGTCAGTGTAATGAATGCCTGTTTAGTTAGCTGAACACTGCCTGATCAATTAAGACTAACTTGACCAGATAATATTGAAGTTACTTAATACAGTCTTGTTGGTTTCACATAAGTTCATTATTTTCTCTGTAATTATAGTATTAAATTAGTTTGAACACAACACAGTTTTGTGGAAATTGTTGACATAACTATATTAAGTACATTGAACAAATTATTTTTTTGAGTGTATGCTAACTTCTTACAAAATTAAACAAAATAACATTATCTCAAGCGGTATACCACAATAATACCACCAGATGGTATTATTTACTGTCTGTTAGCTATTGAGACACTCAAACTAAGCCATTGCATTTGACAAAATATGTACAACACACCTGTTTAGTGGATGGCGACGAGGGAATGATGGACTATGCACATCGTTTTATTGGATTGCAAAACATTGATCTCGCAATTTAATTGGCGGTACAGTAGATTGTGGAGAGCGACGAGGAATGATGGACTATGCACATCGATTGATTGGATTGCAAAACGTTGATCTCGCAATTTAATTGACGCTTGAAAACATTAAGCCAGGCACACCATTGGACGAGAAGTACGCACCATCCGCTTGAGGGTACCGCAATTTCGGCTCAAAAGCCAACTGTGTTGTGGCCCTGGGCCCAAATGCTAACACCATCCCAAAAATGTTGTACAAAGATTTCGCACAGCAAATACAGTTTTTGGTTCAATGGTCAAAAGTGCAGTGGCCCCTGGCCTATAAGCAGAAGACCGTTCCAAAAGTGATTTAGAGAGATTCCACAGAACAACAACTTTTCACATGACATTTGTGGATCTCGCTTTTTTCTTTTAACATCTGAGTATGCACCTCTAACCATCACGGCAATCTTTTACCAAAATTGAGATCTACATATGCTGAAACCCGGGATCAAACCAGGGACCTTTAGATCTTCAGTCTAACGCTCTCCCAACTGAGCTATTTCAGCTCGAAAGACAATTATGTGGTGGCCCTGTTCGCAAATGCTAACACCATCCCAAAATAGTACAAATATTTTGCACAGCAAATACAGTTTTTGGTTCAATGGTCAAATGTACAGTGGCCCCTGGCCCAAAAGCTATTGACAGTGTCGCAAATGTTTAAGAGACATTTGGGGATCTCGCTTTTTCTTTTAACATCTGAGTATGTATCTCTAACCTTCTCCGCAGTCTTTTACCAAAACTGAGACCTACATATGCCAAAACCAAGGATCAAACCAGGGACCTTAAGTTCTTCAGTCTAACCCTCTCCCAACTGAGCTATTTCAGCTCAAATGCCAATTGTGTGGGGCCCTTGGGCCAAATGCTAACAACCTCCCAAAAATGTTGGGGGTGTAGATAGGTTACATAAAAGTGTACAAGATGAAACATGTGAGAGGGTAGGAGTTGAAAATGTCAAAGACTTTTTATCTGAGCAGGATGCTTACACTCCACACAAACCAGCCAGAGTACATTTTAACAGAAACAGAGTTTTTGTACCACGCCCTTTAAACCAATTTCAAGCAGATCTGTGTGATATACAAGCTTTATCAGAATATAATGATGGGTATAATCATTTATTAACGGTCATAGACGTGTTTTCCAAGTAGGCTTATGTACGAGCTCTGAAGAGAAAAACAGCCGTTGAGGTGGTAAAGGCTTTTGAATCTATTTTTGAAGAAAGTCAGACGCCTGTAAAATTACAAACCAATGCGGGGAAGAATTTTTTAACAACAGTTTTGAGGCTTTGATGAAAAAACACGGTATCATACATTTTTCCACAGCCAGTGACCTCAAGGCTTCTGTGATTGAAAGATTTACTCGTACTTTAAAAGTAGAATGTGGAGATACTTTACGGCAAAAACACCATACCTCAATGTCTTACAAGACTTGTTGAAAAGCTATAATCAAAGCTATCACAGCAGTATTAAAATGAAGCCTTTGCAAGTGACCTTGGAAAATGCCTTCCAAGTGTTTCAAAGCCTGTACGGTACATCCTCAGCCACTCAGAGAAGTGAATTAAAGATGAATTTTAAGAAGGGGGATCAAGTCAGAATATCAAAAGTGAAAGGGGCGTTTGATAAAAAATATGAACAGAGTTTTACGGACGAAGCGTTCACGGTATATGAATGTATTCCTCGTGAACCCCCTGTCTACAAACTGAAAGATTATGATGATGAGATCATAGGTTCCTTTTACGAGGCAGAGTTGCAAAAAGTAAAAATGTATAAAGACAAAGTCTACGCAGTAGAGGAGATATTGAAACGTTTACCATCGGAGGTGAAAAGCAAGCTTTTGTACGTTGGAAAAACTGGCCTGAAATATTCAACAGCTGGGTCAGGGTTTCCGCTTTAAAAAATATATAAAAACAAAGGTGTACTCGAGAGTTGTGTATCATTCCAGCATGTACGGACCGAAGGATAAAGGGTTTTTCATCACCTTGCCTTCAAACGCTAGCCTAGACGTTTTCAAAGATAACAAGATCGCCAGTTACAGGGTGAATTTGGCGCAACATATTGATTTAGAAGGAGACTGGGAGGTTGCCCTGAGATTTCATACCCACACACTTGGTATAACATACCGCAGGATGAAGCCTACTTTCGTTTGAGGATAAATCCCCGAGAACCTGAGACCGAGTCTGTAGTACATTTAAAAAAGTTTAGAGGGGGATATGATAGTAGCATACACCAATTTAAAATAGAGATGGAAGGTTATTTAAGACAAGTTAATTCTGACATCTATCTAAAATACAGTGAAGTTCAAAAGAGATTTGAAGTTCAAGCCGGAGGCCAACACATTTACTCTTTGATCCTCCCATGTCTTACATGATGGGCATGTATCCTGGAGAATGATTCAAATGTGATCGGTTTTTGGCGCCTCTACCTGTGTATGTGAACGTGGGGTTTTACCATATGTATTGTTATAGCGACATTGTATGCCCCCAGCTGGTCGGTATGCTTATGCTACGCTCCTCAGAGTGATAGATATCAAGGGGTCTTACGGTAGTATGATCACAGAGCGCTTCAACCCTGCTTATTATTTACCCGTGTCCAAGCAACACATTGAAAATATTCAGATCGAGCTAAAATCGGATCAAAACAAGCCGATGAGATTTATGTACGGGAAGACTATTGTGACGCTTCACTTTAGACCAAAAACTTAAAAAGGCGTCTACACGTACATCATTCAGTATCACCTGAACTACGACAGTAACGGTATCAAGTGATACATAACACACACACAAAAAAATAAAAATGGCACTGGTAGGTATGAGAGAGGATCCTCACCGTTTTGTAAATTATTATGAGAGTCAAGTAGGTGGGACTTTACATGGATTTTATGGGGCGCCTTTTATGTATGGACGTGCTCTAGGATCTCTATTCTCCAAATTGTTTCGTTTTGTGGCCCCTCTGTTAAACAGAGGTTTTTCTATCGCTAAACCCCATCTTAAGGTGGCAGCGGGCAACATTGCTACAGATGTGTTCAGCCGTGCTGTGGGGAGAATGACGTCCAACGATCAGACACAAGAGGGGTCAGGCGGTAGTACTGCATCTTTTATCTCTGCCATAGGGCATGCGGATTATCTCTCAATAGTGTACTTCTTGTACTTGTACGTCTTACAGCGCTGTACAGCGTTGATGTGCTAAAAAATGGCGATATGGTGTGCAACTTTGTGAGAAAATATCAACGTTGTGTCAAAAATAAAGGCTACACTACCTCGAAACAGGGGAGTTGTTCTTTGCAATTGTTTGAGGATTGTTACAGATAAAAAATGTTGTTAGGTGTTATTCATATGTTTTGTTACATTTTATATTTTCAAAATACTTAAATTGTTTTCAACCGTTTACTCTTGTGCTTTTTTGAGAAAAATAGACTGTAGACTTTTGAAAATGCGTTTAATAAACACTTTATTGATGAAAGACAAAAAAATGTTTTGCGTTACAATTATTTATGATTAAATGTCTATCCACCGTGGGGATAGTTATTTTCCGTTTCCCCTTCCGTGCTTTAGCGCCTAGTAATTCTGTCTCCTCATCTACCGCGACCCTCTCATCTTTATCCAGGGGTTTAATCCAAGGCGGGGTCCTTGTATATTTCTTCTTCTTCTTCCTCATCTGTTTGGCGTGAGCTGTCTGGGGTGTGTCTTGAGGAGTTTCAAAACTGATATTTTGAGCACCGTCCGTGTATGTTTTGATGTGACGTACTGCTCACGAGCATAAGGATTATTCACAGAGGATAAAGGGATGTTCAGCTCTGACAGAGTATTGAGAAATTCTGACCAGCCTGCGGTTGGTGGGGTTCGGGGTTTTGCCTTTTTATAAGATAACGAAAGATGTTTGACTAAATCAATCATATGAGACCCTTTCATGCTCTTTCCCCTATAAACAAATTCACCCCTTGAACTCCAGCCATCTGTGCTTTTGGATAATTTCTTTAAGACATATTCCGCTTTCTTGCGGTCTCGTAGGGGTAGACTTTTCAAAACCTCATTGGCCGTGTGATCCAACCCATCGGATACCTGAGCATCTTGAGACGGTTGCATGTCAGCGTCTAAAAGCTCAGTCTGATCATTCTCCTGCCCCCGCTGTAGAGTCAGAGTCACCCATTGTCCATCTCTCTGATCCTGCTTGGAGAAGGTCAAACATCTTTGCAGTAAAGCGTTGTACTTTAATTTTTTCATAAGAACTCAATCCCTGTTCATTTAATACAGTCGTCATTCTAGCATCCAAATCCTCCGCTGTTTCTCTGATAAAGGCGGTTGAGTGAGACGTTTTAACTGATGGGGTGAGACGAGAAACTGTTTCTGCGCCTTCTTCAAAGACACTTTTTAACAAGTTATCTTCTAGCAATACCCCCTAAAAGATTTCCTATCATAGGTACAACGGCCGCAAGGAGAGGTAAAATGAAACCGCCGGTTTGCTTCTTTAGAGTTTGGTGTTTGCTTTTTAAACTGGCTTTCTTATTAGCCAGAAGTCTGATAACCTTTTTCTGCCTTTTCAGTTTTTTTAAACTGAGACAGGGACAAAGGAATGTTACCCTTCAAAAGATTTAGAGCAATCTCACAAAGTGTCTGAATAAAGTCTGGAGAACCATGACTAAGAATGTCTTTACGTTTCTTGGGTGTAACGTGATACAGAGCCGAGAGTAAGGGCGCATTTCTTTTTATACATGCCAACATGATGGTCTAGGTTGATGTTTTGGGCACATACACGGTTGACTGTTGATGAGGAAGTACACCTGTCCTCAGTCTGTACGGTTCTGGGCAGATGGGTGTGAGATCTACTATTAAATACCCATGATGATCTTCGGCGGCATCTTTAAAACCCTAAGAAATATGCCTTTTGGGATGGAAAGATTTGTTGCGCAAATATATTCATCTGTAGTTTATCCCGGGGGTTTTTAAACATCACCAAATATTTGCTGTTCAAACTAATGGTGCGACTGTGTTTACCCTGATGAAAAACATTTTGTGTCAACATCATGACGCTCATGTTTCTGTGATGCCTGTACTGTGTAAAAATCTTAACCACTTCAGGATGGTTGGAGGCTTGAAAAATAACATTGTCCAAAATAATCACATGTGTTTGATCAGGAGGAAACAGGCTTTCATCTTCAAAAGAATCAGGTAGTCCTTGAACAAATGTAATCTTTTTATTCATCCTTTGCAGTTCACTGTACATTGGTTGAAAGGAGGTATAAATCCACACAAGATTTTCAGGTACAACATTCATCACATGTTCACAGTTTTGTAATACATTTTTTACAAAGTAGGTTTTCCCACAACCGCTGGGACCTACAATCATACAGGAAAAAGGGAATCTGAATCTGGGTTCAAAATCAATTTCCTCCATTACGGCAATGTCTTGGGGGAAAAAAAAAAAAAAAAAAAAAAAAAATAGGTTAATGACCAAAAGGTAGAGTTGAACCGTCACCAAAGAGATGTCTTGTCATATACCACCCTAAACTTTTTCTGGAAGTTTTTTTTTTACACAAAGCCTCTTTTATCACGAGTGATTGTGTGCTGCGGAACGTCAATGCCCCCTTAAAGAATTTTGAATGTAGCCCTCCACCAGCTCTCTGACGCTGTCAATGTTTACCAGCTCACTGCACTCCTGAATTTGTGTAATACCCTTTACGCGCATCACTACCTTTTCCTGGGGGTTTTCCGCAGCACCGGCAGAGTTTCAACAACCGCGGTCCTCAGGCTTCCTTCAACCCGTGTTTGGGTGATGGATACCGGGGTGCGGTTGTAGCTTTGCAGCGCTAGATTCTCCACGTCTTGAATGGCATCCGGCATACTATCGTAGCTGTCGTCCAGACGGTCACCCAGATCTGTAAGTAGTTTTTCACCATTCATATTAACGTGTTTTTTAATAGAATATAAGGACATACAAAATGTGTTTCTTTTTAAATAAAATGTACCTAACACAGTCTGTGTGGGGACGTAACCCGCATCTGCTACTATTTAAAAAGACAAGTTAATAAAAATAAAAAAAGTACTTCTTTGTTAAAGTTTAAGAGCAAACAAGAATACTTACCAGGACAGGGGGCAGGTCGGCGATCCTCTTGGTTAAAGTTATCTTCTAAAATACACAAGTTTTATTTAATATATTAAATTATATAAAGACAAAATACTACATTTAAATTTCAACGGAGCAAAGTTTTTTTTACCACTTGACATCTCGTCTCGTGTTTTCCGCAACAGATAAACACTCGTTCAAACAGGTTATACTTATACCCCAAACATTGTTTATTTTCATAGCGTGTGTGTGGGGTTACTCCCCACACTAAGCAGACAGACTGTCCTGATGTAGTGCATCTAAGAACAAAAACTATCCCTAGGTTTAAAATAAGTGTTTTTAACGTAATTAACTCGGTATCTATGTCTTTTTGTTAATCGGTGAGACTTTGACTCCTTTCAAGCGGGAGGATGAGAGGGAGTGAGAGAGGGTGGGTGGATTGGAGGATGTGCTAGTTAATGACATATGTGACCTGCTCCATCATTTTGAGTCACTTTGACCCAGAAACACATTTTGAGTTTTCTTCATGGCTGTAAAGAGGAAAGTCTCAGCTTTATGGCGATGCCAAAATTATTTTTCTACTCCAAAAATTGTACGAGACACGCCCTTCCAAAGGTTGACTGTCACCAAACCTTGTTGTTGAGAAAAAGGCCTCTAAAGATAGCAATCAACATTCCGCCATATTCCAAATGAATTGAAAGACATTTATAGACAGTTTATATTCAAATAAATAAACTTTACTGCTTTACATAATTATAATCAGAGACATTGTATGCTACCATCGGGTCAGCCACGAGTGGAATATCTTCCTCCTGGCCTCCGTCACACTCACTTTCTTCGCCATCACGATTGGAGCCGGCCGGTGTCGGTAGCGCGAAATCCGAGTCAGACTCGGAGGTCGAGCCGCCGCTGTCACTCTCACTCTCAGCTGCTGGTGCGGTGAAAAAGTCTGTAATAAGGTCGATCCAGTTGTCGTAGCATGTCTTACAGGAATTGAAAAGTCGAGCAATTTCGTCTTCGCGAAAATTAATTTTGTCTAGGCTGTCAATCTGTCTCCGTGTCCGTGTCGATCTAAACTGACAGTTGACAGATGACGTAGATGACACAAACACGCTAGCCGGTGTTTTGAACTCTGACACCTGTTTTGTTTTATTTATGCTAGCTATATTTATCCTTTGTATTTTACATTAATTTTGACATGGTATGAAAGCTGAGACTTTATTTAATTAGAAACATGTAAAAACTGAAAATAGCCCAAAATTGTATTTTCTTGTAAAAACGTGTTTCTACACAAACGGGCCGCTGCGACATCCGACTCATTTTGATGGAACGCGTCACATATTACTTTGACATTAGTCTATTGATTCTCATGTGATGTGTTCAGCTTAAAAAGTTGAATATTTGAGAACAGAAGGGAGGGTGTGAGAGTGGGATTTTAATCAAGATACTTGGACATTAGTGTATTGATTTTCATGTGAAACCTCTGATGTGTTCATCTTAAAATCTGGGGGGATGGCAGGAAGGGAAGGAAGAAGGGAGTTTTTTTTAATTAAGACACTTAGCCTATTATCCCCCTTTGAAGGGTCTGATTAAGATTGACCTTTTGACCTGGAAGGCAGGGCGGCGTGGCAAAGGGGCATGGTACCTGTCACTTTCAGGGTTGACATGAGGTGTATAGCTCCATCTCTTGCTGTAATTTCTAATAAAGCGGCGGTAAAAGTTAGCAAACCCCAGAAAGCAATGCAACTGTTTGTGAGTGGCTGGTCTAGGCCAATCTGCCACGGCCTGAATCTTGGCTGGGTCTGCTTTAACCTGCCCCCACTCGATAAAAAAACCCCAGGAAAGTCACGGATGTCACGTGAAACTCGCATTTCTCAGCTTTAACATAGAGCTTGTACCTGCCGGACATGTTGAACGTGTGCCTCCTGAGACTAGGAAAAGATGAGTATGTCATCTATATAAATAAACAGGAACCTGTTCAGCATGTCCCTCAGCATGTCATTGACCAAAGCCTGAAGCACAGCTGGCGCGTTGGTCAAGCCAAAGGGCATCACCAAATATTCGAAGTGGCCTAAAGGGGTGTTAAAGGCAGTTTTCCACTAGTCTCCCTCTCTGATACTGACAAGATGGTACGCGTTCCGGAGGTCTAATTTTGTGAACACTGTAGCCTTATGAAGGGGTTCAAATGCCGGATCAATGAGAGGGAGAGGGTACCTCTTCTTAATGGTGATGTCATTAAGCCCTCGATAATCAATGCATGGGCAGAGGGACAGGTCTTTTTTGGTTACAAGAAAGAAACCTACCCCTACCAGAGACAAAGAGGGTCGAATAAGCCCTGCCACTCAGTCACCTATTTCTCTATGACTTCGCGTTCTGGTCTGGAAAGGTTATACAGGTGACTAGTTGGCAGAGTGGAACCAGGAAGCAGCTCTATAGCGCAATCATATGGCCTATGAGGTAATGAGACAGCACGAGCTCAGGGAGCTCGGGAGGTTTGGAAACAGTGGGAGGTGAAGAAACACTAGCGGACCGGGGATAATGAGAATGACAGTGAACGCTCCAGCTAATGAGTGAACCTGCAGACCAGTCGAACTGGGGATTGTAGCGTTTAATGCAGGGAAAACCTAATACTACAGGAGTGTTGGGTGAAGAAATAACCAGCAAACAAATCTCCTCACAGTGATTACTGGAAAGGATAAGAGTAAGAGGTACGGTTTGATGTTAGCCAGATTTTTGCCGTCTAAGGCATTAACAGACTGATTGTGAGGGAGTTTCATTGTGGGAATCTTGGCCTGAAGCACGAGTCGACTAATGCTGAGAGAGGAAGAGAGTTTAACTGCCAGCGAAGGGACGCATTCAATTGCATGCAAGTAAGAGGGGCTGAGGTGGAAGTGGTGACTTGGCTCACCAGAGTACCACCATACTCTGGTGAGCCTAATCTTTTGGCAGCTGGGGGCAGTGCTGGCCACAAATGCATAATCTGGACCCCACCCGGCATTGGCGTTCCGCCGGAGTGAGGCGGCTGAGATCTAATTGCATTGGCTCCTCTACGGTCTCTGGGGAAACCTGGCACGGGGGTCGTTTGGATGGAGCTACCTGCTGGGGACCTACGGAGGTGGTGGCTCTGGGTTGGGCATGGAAAGGAGAGGCTTGCGGGCAGCCCCACTTCTTACGGCATCTCTCACGAAGACGATTGTCTAGCCTAATCGCTAGTGAAATTAGCTCCTCAAGACTAGCAGCACTACCCCTAGCCGCTAACTCGTCTTTCATAACATTGGACAGCCCGTGCACAAAAACACTCTGTACCGCCTCTTCTCTTCAGATCCGTTGAAGATTTAGTAAACGCTTAGCTGCCTCCTTGCCTTGCACTGGATGGTCGAAAACTCTTAATTCATCAGAAAACTGGTAAGTATCACAGATAGGAGAGTGCTTCTCCCACAGGGCGGTAGCCCACTGAGCTGCTTTCCCTGACAACAGGCTAACCACAAAAGCCACTCAGGCGCTATCTGAGCTGTAAGCTGACGACACTAGCGAGCACTGAAGCAGAACCGCCCGCAAATCCCCAGCATACCGCTCAGGTGTAGGAACGTGTGGTTCCCGGGGGGGAGGAGGAGCCACAGGCTGCATGGCTGGAGAGGCAGAGGGAGTAGCTGCTTCAGTGGCAATGGTAGGAGCTGTGGGAGGGGTGGAGACCTGATCAAAACTTGGATCCAAGGCGGACCACGCTGAGGCGAAGGTCTTGGATGGCTGCCATGATCTCTTGGAGAGCCTTCTAATGTTGACCCACTTGTTGTCCCTGGTAGGCCAGTGCGTGTTGGATGGAGTCTGGATCCTCTGGGTCGATGTTGGCCAGATTGTTCTGTCAGGGCTAGTGTTTTGACTGGACCCAGGAGCAGACACACAGACAGGATGGACGGTTTTAAGGGGCTTTATTCCACACACACACACTCGGGGGGATGAGGGGCGACCACAGCAGGAACAGGCAGGTGAAATGGCAAAAGAGACGGGAGACACGGAGGCACAGGAGAGCTGACTCTGGAAACTGAACTGCAGGAGAGGGTCCCTGGAGCGCAGGAGAGAAATGGTCAGACTGAGGAGCAGGCACAGGAAAATCACAAGTAGACTTGTAATAGTAAGCTAAATACTGAAAGGAGCCACGAAAGTTACCACCAAGTTGGCTGAAACAATCTGGCGATGAATGGAAGGAAGACCGGGGTTCTTGAGGGCTGAAGCTGTCGAATTGATTGAAAGCAGGTGAGACAGCGCACAGGTGAGATGAATGGAGGCCGCACCCTCATCAGATACACACAGGGAAGGAGGAGGAGTAAAGGGAGTAGGAGGGGAGCAGAGCCATGACATTTTCCCTGTTTACTTAAATAAACTTCTGGTGTGACCAAGAAAAAGTCTCAGCCCCACAGGTGGTTATTCAAAATTAAGAATAAAACACAAACTGCTTCATAAGCAGCAACTTGAGAGAGCTCAGGTCATAAGAATGTGTCACAAACATTAGATATTTGACCTCTGCTATGCCTTTGGTGTGAACAGACCAGACAGGTCAGTGCGTATGGATATTTATGTCACTTGAAGGCTTCTGGGTTGTTTAGTTTTCCACATTCAATAAGTCCATCTTTTGGGGTTGGAAATATGACTGCATAGTGCAGCTTTGTTTGCAGACTGAGTAATGCAATGAAAACATCAGCTTCAGACATGTTTTATTGTTTTTCCCAGATCAGAATCATATTTCCTGTGGCTGTTTATCCTATAAGCAAACATGAAGTATATTAATACAGTGAGCCCTTTCATAAAGTACAAAAACCCTCTAGAAACTGAGGTAAGCCTTCCTTAGACACACACACACACACACACACACACACACACACACACACACACACACACACACACACCTGTCTACATGTTTCTTCAGTACAATATGAGGACACCGTGACTTTGTCTGGCTGTGAGGACAAAGTGTGTGTGGGTGGAGGATAGACCCCACACACACACCCTATCTGTCTGGATAAATTTGAACATGTGCACAAACAAACAAATGCTTCCTTCAGTCCAGGTGCCCTCTTACCTGAGCAAAAGTAAAGTATTTTTGTCAGATTGGAAAAATGACACATACACACTGACGGAACCTGGACCATAGAAGTGTTGTGTCTGCTTTGTGTCTGTTCTTGTTTATCTGATATGACAAACTAATAGGTGACAGTTATATGACTGCAGACATAATCCAAAGAAACACAGTGTGTTTTTTGTGTTTGAATGTTTGTCTGTTTATGCCTGCAGCTTGCAGCCACTCAGTCCTCCTTGTGCATGTGTGCGTTTGTTTTTCTGTGTCCATGTGTGACTTTTTTATTGATGACCATGTAGTTGTGGCATAGTATATGATTGTGGATCATGAGCTTTTTTACAGCTTAATTCATAAACTGTTCTGCCATGTGTACTGTAAAAAGTACCCACTAGAACACAATTATTAGTATTATTCCAGTAGTCTACTTAGTAGTGTTATATTGGATCAAGTGTGAAATGTGAAATCATCTATTGGTTTGTGGAGTACCGTTTTGAAGTTGAATTTTGCATTATGGCCATTGCCAGTGTACATTTTTTGGAGCCAGCGGCAGTGACGTACTAGTTCAGCTGCACTCATTGGATGTCCTTGGTCCATAGAAGGAAACAATGGCGCCCCGCCTGTTCACACACTTGTATTACAGACACTTGTTTCTGAAAAGGTTTTAGGAGAGAAATACACAAAGTAATAACAGAATCTTGATTCATATTTGATCAGCTCTGCCTACTTTGACAGTTTGATCTGAGTTTTGTGCACTGCGCTGGATGGACTTACTGAGAATGACTTGTCAATCACAAGGTATCCACGCCCTAAAGCATACCCTGCTTTATCATCTATTTTACTGTAAAGTGGAAATGTATACCATATAGTCTGAAAGAAGACTTGAAACTAGCGAACGAGACCATAAACTCATTAGGAAATTGTTTACTGAGGTAATAAATCAAGTTAGAGGCAGGGTAATTTCCATAAACTGCATCATCTGAATTGCTTTACATTCACCATAGAATTAACAACAGCAGAATAAAGCATGACTGAACCAGACAACACAGAGATGTATTAAAAATATAAACTCCACAACAACTACAGCCCACAAACACACACAAGAGCAAAAAGAAAGCCTGCACAGATTTTGCACACAGTAGCGGGCACACACAAAATGCTACATCGAGGCATGACCTTGTTTGTTGATGTTGATCCTCTGGAGAGAGCCTCTGTGAGCCTTGTGCACAGCAATGTCCTACACAATCTGCTCCAGGTTCTACTTCTCTGCTTATTCATTCTCAAACAATAATACATCCAGTCAACCTCTCTTGTACTGTAAAAGTAAAATGACTACACAAGTGCACAAAAAACGTTTTTGCTCCAGTAGCAAGAGTAAATGTAATTTGTTACTTCCACCATAACATCCTGTAATACAAGACCTTTGTGTAAAAGCTGGTACCCTCTCCATTCAAAAAGAATAACTGAAGATGTGAATATGAGATTGTCTAGTCCTCAAATATAATACAATGAGAAAAATGTCTTATAATACTAAATAAATATACTAATATGGTACCAAATAAATACAAGTGACAGTATGCAGAATTTCTGGCAACGTTATACTGTATAGTAGCGTATAGTGTAATGCTGACAGCCAACCTCAAGTGTCAAGTAACCTCATTCTGTCCATAAAATTTACACAGTGAACAACTGGGACAGAGACGGACATAAAGTGGATTTGGATGTATAGCAATAATGTCAAAGCATGATACAAGATAACACATTTGTGACAAAAGGAATGAAGAAGAGGAAATCGAGGGAGGTTTTATTGTCAAAACAGACAAAGAGTAGAGGGACAGAGTTGTAGTAAAAGACGGTAAGGTTGAGTTACTGTCCAAAGAGAAATGAGCCAGCACTGGTTGAGAAACCAGAAATATGGATGGGACTGATTATCAGAACCTTCTTCACAGTCTTTCAAAGCAAGACTTTTACAGCTTTGCTGCCCTGCAGACATGCTGTGGTAGAGTAGGTCCTGGTGGGATTGAAACCACTAAGCCTGCAGCTTTGGTGGTTTGCTCCACCTGCTGAGTTATAGAACCGAAGCAGATGAAAGTGTGAAGGAAATGAGTGAAAAGGGGGAGTGAATGATGGGGTCAGTGAACCATTGGAAACTAGACACAGTACTTTAGAACATGTCAGTAACAGTCTCAGCAACTCCATCAATATGCATCCCTTCAGATCAAAGTATGTGTGTGTGTGTGTGTGTGTGTGTGTGTGTGTGTGTGTGTAGATGGGGCAACACAGTAGTGATCTTTACTAAAAGTGTTATCGAGCTCTTCACTTGCCAGTCTATATGCGTTCTTGTTTTTATTTATGGTAAAGGTTTGTGTGTGTATGTTGCCTGGTTTTTATGCGTGTGTGTGCGTAGTTAAGGTTGTAGGCCACTGAATCGGAAGATGGATTATTGATCCTCAATCAATAAGCGGAGAAAAAGAAAACCGAAAGCTCCATCTTTATTCAGCCTTAACACACACACACACACACACACACACACACACACAGACACACACACACACACACACACACACTAGTCAGACAGAAGAGGTTAAAATTCAGGAAAGCCAGACATGCAGCTTTTCTGTGTCAACATGTTGAGTTGTGATGATTTTTGAAATAATTCATGATGAGAAGGAGGGAAAACTGAGCAGGCAGTAGAAATTCAGTGCTCCACTCTAATATTCATTCATTCATCAGCAAACATAAGAATCATTTACAAGTCTTGACTGACTGTTTCTTTAGGAGTCCTTTATGGAAATGATTAAATACTGAATGTCACCGCCCTCTCTACCTCTTCATCCATCTTTTTCTACCTGTCTCATTACTTCCCCCTCTCGCCTCAGCTCATACCTTTCTCATGTTCCCTGCTTCCACAAACAGCAACTCTGCAATTTCATTTTGCTTGTGGCCACCTCTCCATGTCCATCCCTCCCCCTCTGCAGCCCTGCATGAATTTATTTTTGTGTTTCAATCTCTCGCTTTCGATTTGTTTGTTTTTTTCCGGCTTACATTATTTATCTCTCCCTCTGCCTCCTGTCCTTTCCTGCATATCTTTACCTTCCTGTTCACGCCTTCTTCCTCCTGTCGATCAATCTTTTTCTTACTGGAATCCCTAATTCCTCCTCCCATCATTCCTTTGGTTTTTAAAGCATCAAATCTGTTTCTCCTCCCTCCATCCCTTCATGCTATTCTGCTTCCCGCACTTTCTTCCAGCTGGTATCGCGTCTTTCCCCCTTATTTCCATTCATCTCCTTTCTAGTGTTTCACTCTTGTTGTCTGAGTGATGATCTTTGACAACTTACCTTGCTCTCATCCCTCTCCCCATGCTTCCATCCATCGTTCTTTTATCTTTGATGGTTTTGACAAACACCAATCTGCCATAACATTATGACCACCTGGGCACCCTGGTGGTCATAACTTTATGCAGCCCCATATCCAACAAACTGTGATGCACTGTGTGTTCTGACACCTTTCTATCCGAACCAGCATGAACTTTTTCAGCAGTTTGAGCTACAGTAGCTGGTCTGTTGGATCGGACCACACGGCCAGCCTTCACTCCCCATGTGCATCAATAAGCCTTGACCATGACCCAGTCTCCAGTTCACCGCTTTTCCTTCCTTGGACCACTGTTGATAGGTACTGACCACTGCAGACTGGGACAATCCCACAAGAGCTGCAGTTTTGGAGATGTAATGACCCAGTCATCTAGCCATCACAATTTGGTCCTTGTCAAAGTCACTCAAATCGTCACGCTGCCCATTTTTCCTGCTTCTAACACATCAACTATGAGGACGAAATGTTCACTTGCTGCCTAAAATATCCCACCCACTGACACTGAGTGTTAATCACTTCACCTGTCAGTGGTCATAAGCTTATGGTTGATTGATGTATTTACTAACTGATGTCCTCCATGGCAGTAAAACACATTAAGTTTGTAGCTTAAGATCAGATTTTTCAATGAACACAGATAAACTTTCCACTTTCAGTGAAGCTCAAACATCCAACTGTAAGAACAAGAACAAAATTTTAAAAAGTTTAGAACACTGTTTATACATTTTGAGACACAGCAGCACAACACAAGGCTAGTTGAGGATAATAGATATCCCCTCTGCCAACCCTGGTTTCACTAACACAGCTGGCAAACCAAGAGATAACTGGCCTTGTTGTTTAAACACTGACATCAATTTCCTCACCATATGGGAGCTGCAAGTAATAGATTGCATATGGGAGGATTACACTAATCTGATCACAAAAATGCCAAGCTATTGAATTTCCTAAAAGTAATTACATTTTGGAGATGCAGGAAAGAGTTGTTTACTTGAGGGTGTGTGTAAGACAACCACTCAGGAAGCTTTAATTGGAAAAGGCCTTCATGCAAGGTATGAATATCATATTTGAATTTGGAGGGAACATTTACTTTCAGTCACTGTGTTTAAAGACACACAGCATTTCTTACAATCATCATTTAAGGAACATAAATTACGATGAATAAAAAATACTTTTTTGTCATCCTCATATATTCTCACATCTTCTATTCCTTGTGCTCTATAAAGAAAATAATTCAAAACTGTAGGTGTCCTTTTTTCATTTCTCCCCTTAGTTCCTCAGGATGAGCAGTATTAGCGGTTATGTTGACGTTGACATGACATTATAAAATGTATTATACATCTGGTCAACAGCCTGCATACTGCATTTATACTGAAAAACACCAGAAGACAAACAATTCTTTCTGTGGATGATTTGTCATGAATAGGGAAGATTGCAATTATAAAATGTTCTCAGATGACCTTGGTTTCACTGACAAAGTGGGCAAACTCTGCACGTATGATCGGAGCACTAATACAACATTACACATCTGATTGCACATGCAGTAACTCAGTATGACAGTATGTTTCATCTGGGTTAAAGTGACATCTCATGCTTGATGGCCTTATGGAGTATGACAGGGAGATAACCGAATCCCTCATCCGTTCCCTGAGCCTCCTCAATTCCAGAAAATGTACTGTAATAGACAAATACATTATTTTTAAATATATATATTATTTTGCATCGTTGGTGGGTTTTTGTGTTTATGCTCTTGTTGCTCGGTTGAAAGACACTCAGTCTAATGTTGTTCAGTGCTGATGAAACCAGAAGGAGAAAGAAGACGGAGGATCATTTGCCTTATCGATTTTTAGACATCTCAGTATTAATGCCACTTTCTTATCATTTTTTTGTTTTATGTTTCATTTAATTCATTCTTATGTGTGTTGATGATTCAGCTCGCAACACAGCTGTTTTCAACCAGATTTAATATTGCTTGGATTGATTCTGATGAACCTCATGATCCAGCTGATGTTCTTATCAACTCCATGTTCTTTGTGAGAATGAATCCCAGAAAACTCTGATAATTGAGCTGTCTAAAAAACAGGTTTAAAAACATCAACACCTGTAGTCTATGAATTTTATTCTGTATCCCTTTACGTACGTAACGTACGTAACTACATTTTGAGTGTCCAAAACTTGAAATGACAAATCTCACTCATGTACTTACCTTCAATGTGTGGGGGTAAGTACATATTTTATACTATTCATTAAAAAAACCCGAAAAGGATCATCACTTCTAACCTGTGCTTATTTATCGAAGAATTAAGCAAACACTATTATGAGCAGTGCTGTGATATTCATTCAATTATTTTTCCAGCAGAAGAGTCAACAACATCTTCACATACACACATAACAGAATTTGAAGAGGAAAAGCTATTTATATTAAAGATTTTCTAATTTTGATATTTAAAAGAGAAAGTCTGCTGTTTGTCAGGAAAACATACTTTGTGTGAGCCTGTGTTTTGCATCCCGCTGCTGCAATGTTCACCATCACAAAACCACTACCCGACAAAGAGATACAAGGCCATAGTTCCCAAGGTCACCCACCGAACAAACACCCAAACTGGAATGTGTTGGCCAATGACAGCTCCACTGGGAGAGCATGTGACCTCTTTGTCTTTCCTGCTCTTTCACTCTCTCCTGTTTTACCTCTCTCCTTTATATATTATCCAATACCCCCCCCTCTCTCTTTCTGTCTCTCACTTTCATTTTGTGAGGTTGTCTTCAAGGCTGTGTGCGTCAGGCTCTACTAAGCGGACTGCCACCAAGCAGCACTCCCCTGTCATTGGAGCTTACCATGATGAATGAGAGAGAGAGAGAGGGAGCGGGAGGAAGAAGGACGACGGGGGGTTGACGCTCCGCTGAAAAGATGAGGGAGGGAGATATAACAGGGTAACGAATCAGAGTGAAAGAGAGGTATTACTGGAATAGAATGAATGGAAGGACGACACATTCACAAACACGCGTTTAGCAGGCTGTAAAATCTCCACAAGGGGAGCTATGAACTGTCAGTAAGCTTTTTCTTACAGTCATTATTCACGAGGATTATGAAGCAATAGCACAAATGCAGAGATTATGTAAACAAATCTAAAAACATTCTGCACAAATGAACAGATTACAAAATACTTTTCTCCAATATTCGGCAAATGACGAGCTAAAGTTGATCGTCATGCAAATGGAACAAAAGAGTTTTTTGTCAAATGGGACTTCAGATTGACTTTAGTTTCATCCCACTGAATTAGGGATGTAACAATACACTCAATGCATGTTTGACAAGATTTTCAGACAAAAATCTACTAAATATGTCTTCCCCTGTCTGCAAAACTATGCACATTTCCCTTTGTAAAGTGAAGCTGAAGTCTTTGCACCTTTATAGCATGATTGATTGATTGATTCATTAATTTTTCATCTCTCACCGATTTGAATCTTTACATATTTATTTTGCAACTGAACTGCCCTGCGATATATATCTTTATCTACATTCCTTCACTGCATGCACAATCTCCTTAAGAAACTCCTGTTCTATTATATTCCAGTTCAGTGGCATGGCTTTTCTTTTTATGGTTTGAAGGTGGAGTTCCAATAAAATAAATACAATAAGCACTGCAAATAAATAGAACACAGGCAGCTTAAGAGACACTTTCACCAATTTGGCAACAGATAGCGATGGACATGTTTTGTATTTATCTTGTATTTTAGATAGTAATTTCCAAGAATCAGTTACTGCTATGTTCTTTGGTTTATTTCCTGCTGTGTATTGTCAACATAATTTGATTGCAGTTTTGTGCAACAAACCAGTTTGATTAGGTGAAATATCAAAAAGTATGTACTAAAATGGTTCTGAATGAGGGGAAATGCACAATTATAACAAATACAACATGAAGGATAAACGTGGAACAAAACTTTACAGACCAAGTTTCATTACCAACTCCTCTAAATCACAGTTTCAAGTAAAGCCCATCCAGCCTCAGGATATATTCTGTCATAACCTTCAAGTATGTTGTCAAGTCTGTTCCTTGGATGTCTATGAAGAGAAGCAGCAGGTGGAGGAAAAGCAGTATCAGAACACAGTAATGTCTTAGAAAGGCTTTGATGCCAAGTTGTGCACATCAAAAGCATTTCAAGCGGTTTATTTTGAGACTGGGAGCTTTCTTCTGTTTTAAAAATTAAAAGAGACACACTGTCAAGTCAAAATGCAAACATGGGACTTCTGTTTACTGTATTGTAAGTGGATTATTGCTAAATCACTGCTCGGCATCTCAAGAGGTTCTATTTGGAAAATGTCAATGTTGTTCTGCCTTTAGACACCAGACGGCAGTTTTCTCTTTCAACATATTCAAGTTTATTAAACTTTTAAAGAGAAGTGGCTGCAATGAGAATGCCTATTCCACCATCAAAAGTGAAAGCACTATTAGAGAATATTAGGGAAATGGATGAACTCTAACATGGCTACCACTGTGAGGTTAATGAAGGAAAGATAAAGAATAGATAGAGTTCTGGAATGAATGAATGACAGAATATATATGGAGACAAACTGAAGCAAGACAAATGCAGAATAGATGTAGGACAGACTCAGGAAAGATATTCCTGTGCAGACTCATCTCATCCATTTAGGTTGTGCAAGTCAAGGAAACGATATAATAAATTGTAGTTGTACCAGCACGCTCCAGCAGCATATGATGTGCATCAAAACAGCTTTTCTATGCAAGGTCACAAAACACTGTCCTATTACATGGCTTCCGTACCTTGTCTATTACTGGCCTTGACTTCTTTCTATTTGGTGCATCTGTGTGTAGATATACATCAAATGATGCAATAGTATGCAACATAGTCACTTTTATTTTGAATTATTTGCTGTCCAAAATATATTGTTATAGTTTGTTATATATGTACAGATGTACTATGCATGCAGAACAGTCCAAGTGTAAAAGATGCAAAATAAATATAGAACAGATGCACAGTAGAAATACGCATGATTATAGAATGTAAACCGGGTTGAGAGAGAACCATTTCACTAGTCAAACCCAGTCCTGCACAGGTCCAGTTTTGCGAAACTGCACCCACAGAGCTCATTACCAGAACCGACCCATTATCAATTATCTCCACGTCAAATCTGAATCCACCCCGACGAAAATCAACTGTAAGTGGAGTTCTAAACCATAGTCTGTTTAGTAGAATCACCCACTATGTACTCACTATGGTGCTGCAAATAAGGCCTGTTCCACTTCACTGAATCCATCACCACACACAGTTTGAAATGATCTGATGTCCCAGCACACAAACTTTACCGCTAACTAACTGTTATAGTGACCTTGTCTTGTCCTACTGTTAAGGTGGTTTATTTTTACCTGTGCCTGTACTCGTGAATTGATATGAAATGTTTCTGCTGGTTACCAACCCAACCCGGTGCAGGACTCTGGTCAAACCTACAGCTTTCACTTTATTATTCAATCTGTCATCCAAAATTTTTCCATCCAAAGAGAAAGATTCAGCGTTTTGGAGTCTTTAAGGGGCATCAAACATATATGCTGATTTAATCACAAACAATCATATCAATATTTGCTTGGAAAAGCCCCCAAATGACAAAAATAGTGTGGCATTTGTAAAGCACGCATAGAAATATCTAAAGGTGGCATTAGAATCAATATATTGTTTCATTTCCAATTCTTCAGACATTTTTTACAAATACATGTCATTTTTCATTGAACTTCAGCATTACTTAGTCTTCTTTTTAGCAGCTGCCACCCCTCTGCATCTGCATTTACTTTTTCTAGCCCACTGGTCAGTTTCAGCGCCAGGCATCGGCACACAAACAGACTACAGAAAAAAGTTCACGTTCACAGGGCATCTGCAAGCTATTAACAGCTTTTAGCTTTCTAAAGCAACAGGTTCAATATCTGTAGACCACGTTTTACTGAGGTCAAATAACAACATCATGTACACGTGGGGCCTTTAGGCTGCAGCCCAGGCCAGCCTGTGCATTAATCTGTGCCAGTCAGTCATATAAAGCCACAACAAAATCAGATAGCAGAATCATGATCTGTTCATGCCATAACAAATACAGTGTTCACTAATGAGAGTGCTATGTTCTTAAGGGGATTCTATTCATGTGTGTAATGCACTGTATTCATTGCATTTAACCCTTACTTAACATCAGCACTGTACACTTGAGACTTGGACTTGTGATTTGACTTAGACTTAACTGCTTTGAGACTTGATTTACTTGACTTGACCTGACTTGACCTGTTAAAATCCTGATAAGGTTAAAGAAATAATCAATAGCAGTAACAGACAAATCATGTATGTTTAAATATTAAGCCTATACAAGAAAAAGTTCCTGCATCTTGACATGCAATTTGCTTTAGAAGACATGTGATTGACCTGGACTCTCCCTCAAGGCGTTGAGACTTGACTTTAAGTAGTGCCATTAAGAGGTCAGCATGTTTCAAACGAAGTTCTTGTTGAATCAGTGAATGGTGTCTGAAAACACCTTTACAACTTCAGAATTGGGGGTGCTGCATCTTTTTAAAATTTTTAAAATTTTCCAAAACCTACAGTCATTGGTCAAGTGTGCAGAAATGAGAAAGTAGTCAAGTACTAAGGTATGAGTTGCCATCTCAAGCACAAATCTAGATAGATTCACTCACATATGCAAAAGTGACAAAGAGAAACACTGACTCACACACAAGCAATATTGCGCATAGGTGAACACATATACTTTAGTGTAATGAACTCTGCCCTTCTCCTTTTCTCCATCTGTTTCCTTGCTGTGCTCTCAGTTGGAGACAGGAACAGATTCATTAAAATCACCCACACAGCATCAAAAATAATTGGCCTCCCTGCCTCCTACCAACCTGATCTCATCACCGAAGCCGTCAATCGGAAAGCACCTACAGCCCAAATCATTCACTCTATTTCCTCTTCCCACGTTTCCACTCTGGTCCCAGACACCAGCCTTGTTTGTTCTGGAAAAGCTCAAACTAAAACTAAGTTCACAATTTTAAAAAGAAAAAGGATAAATATGGTTTTAATGCCAAGCAGGTAAAGATCATCCAAACTGCTTTAATGTACATCAATACAAGCAGTCTGAAAATACACATCATGGATTGCAGTTGTCCCTATTGAATGCTATCAAAGGGTATGATCACAACTACAGCTGCTTTTCTGTAGTCCAAACCAGATTGCTGCAGAATTGCAACAAACAAACCAGAAGTACCTCATTTATCAGTGTTTTGGTAGTCTGCCATCCTGCCAGTTAAAGAGTTAAAGGTTCAATGTGTAACATTTAGGAGGATGCCTCAGAGGGTTTGTTTGTTTGTGTTATGTGAGTTTAGTGTTTTAACACATTCATTTGGATCCAAACTAACGCTAGTTGCCATGGATCAAGGCAGCGGTAGACCAGCAACACCTGTGTTCTGCGAGGTAAAATTGCTGTTTTTGTCAAAGGAGTCTGGTGACTTTGACATTTATACATTTAAACAGATCGCAAATTTTTGCGTCCTCCCTTATGAACAACAACTTTTAGTAATTAATAAAAACAGTTTGATGTAGTTTGTCATAGCGATTCCAAAGAAATCAGGTCCTGCCCTCCATCTGCAGTTCATGCCACAGCAATGCAGTGAGGTGACGTCATGTGCAAAAAAAAAGCTAGTAGATATTTTGGTCTGGACCAAAGTTGTGGACTGACATTGAGATTCTAGTATCCATGTGTCCCTTCCCCCAACTTTGTCTTTTAGGCTAGGTGGAAGCTGATGGAAAACACCTGAAGTGATATAACTGATTGGGGTGTGAATGTTTTGAAGTTGCCACAGCAGTTTCCAGCTCTGTGGTTAACTGGTAATTTATAATTTAAGTAAAACTCTGTCACTTCTCCCAAATCATCACTCCTCTTCTGGACCGAAACTGACATAATTTTGTTATGTTTTTTTTGCTGATACTCCTCTATACTGTTGATTTATTGCTGTTTGTTGTGAATGAGATCTACCGTGTCAATGTTTGTTTATGTGTGCCATAGCTGTGAAAAATGATTTCCTCTTGAGGACAATTAACTACCTAGAATACAAATGGAAGATTCACATGTGCACACACACACACACACACACACATACAAACACTCCATTCTTAGAGTAA
This sequence comes from Dicentrarchus labrax, assembly GCF_905237075.1. Lineage (NCBI taxonomy): Eukaryota > Metazoa > Chordata > Actinopteri > Moronidae > Dicentrarchus > Dicentrarchus labrax. Next base: position 17,758,732 of record NW_026136702.1, read on the forward strand.
TAAACCCACTCTGTTGTGGTACAGAGCTAATTATAGCAGGTTTTAATTGCTTTCCGGCTTTAAAAGTGACTTCACTGGCAATCTCTTTCTGTTTCTGGCCATTGCTTCATGGTGGCATCAGTAAGCCAAAAGTTGTGAGTGTGTGTGTGTGTGTGTGTGTGTGTGTGTGTGTGTGTGTGTGTGTGTGTGTGTTTACCCATTTGAGTAAATAGATGGGTGTGCATGTAGAAAAGGAAAAAGTGAGTTTGTGAAAAAGATGAAGAGCCGCAGGGATGTTTATGCATGTGTTAGAGAGAAAGTGTGTGTGCCTTAATGATGTGCTTGTGTGTGTAATGAGCAGAAGCATGTTGAGTTGTAGGTTCAGCTTTAAGTTTTAACAGCCAAACTCGTACCTCCTTTTGTATGTTTTCTCTTTCTCTTTAACCTATTTTGCTTCTTCACAATTATTCCTCTCCTTCCTTGGCCTCCCTGCTGCAGCCTTTATTCTACAACATCGTCCTAAATTGCCTATTTCTCTCCCCTCTTTTGGTTTAACCTTTGATCAACTTTCTATTCCTCTCACTTTCCTTTTAAAGTGATTCTGATATCATTTTCCTCTTGCTCTCTCCATCTCCCTTCTAATCTATTTCTATCTACCTCTCCCTCTGGGGACAGCAGGAGGAAACAGCAACATATGGGCTTCTGGTAAACAGATGCAAGTTTTTGAATCAAGGCAGGGAGCTGAGAGGAGATAAAGGATGTCTTTCGTTGCCATCGCCTTTTATACAGACACTGATTGATAAAATGCGTAATTTTGTTTGGTTTTCTACTATGTTACACTTGTGGATTGGGTTGTAGTTGTGGTGTTTTAGATACATGCACAAAACTCATACTGTGAGAAAACTATTGTGAGAAATTCAGTTGTCAACACTGCATATATGTGATTACATTATCATTAAACACAATTCTTCTAAATTATTATTATTTTGTGCTTTGATGATGGTGGTGGAGAAAGTCAAACATATTTGGTTTGAATTCTTCCATATAGGTTCGACAAGGTTGAGCTCTGGTGACTATGAAGGTCATAACATCTTATTCACAAATCTTTGTTTAAATGATTTTTGTTGCAAAAATGCAAGAGAGAACATTGTTGATACCAGGTCAAGAAAAGTTCCTTTCATTTTTGAAAAAAAGGAATCAAACTTAATTCAAGGTACACTTATTCATTTGTTCTGGAGCTTATGGCCATATGACATGCTTCTCTTAAGCAGCAGATCGAGTTTTCCAAGGTGTTATGGAACTGTAGATGTTCAGTCTGTTGTTGTGTTTTCACCATGTTTCTGAACAGGCCAAGTTCAACTGTCCTTTTTGCAAAAGGGGTTTGATTCATCAATGGATTCAATTACTGTTGCTGGATCGATGGGGCATGCCTTGCACAATGGAAACCAATTGGATTTTCCCAAAAAATGCGAACCTAACTAATCTATCTCCCAGACTAAGCAAAGTAACTGTAAAGGATTTTAATTAGAAAGCTTTTAGACTGAAATGGACAGGCTTGGGACCAAATTAAAATTAATTTGTTTTTTTGTCTGTTTTTTAAAAATAGCCCAGCTATCAAGACAAGCTGTTTCATTTATTGCTTTGCATCAGCTACATTTTTGACTGGAATCCTTACATAATGGCTGACCATACATTGACCCCTTAGCTTGACTGTTCTGAGAGCACTATTCTGTCATTGCTCTATATTTTAGGATTTTATCCCACTCCAGAGATTGAAACCCCTGCCTTCATTTTCCCACTGAAAACACTACACTCACATAGCAGCATGAGGGAATGCAGCAAACTGAATCTTTATGATGAATCATGTTGAATAATATGTTAGGCTCTGTGTTTTGTAGAACCCCTTGTGGGATCATTAACCACTAATCAAATTAAGACCCTATGGTTTGGGATTTACAGAAAACACCAATACCGTGTAACACATGAGTGAGTAAAATAAATTAAATGACAATATGCATTGCTTGTAAATGCCCTCTGAAACGTATATGGACATACATAGAAGCATTTTCTGATCTGAAGCTACTATTGAACAAGTGGCATTGTTGACCTCATCCCTCTGTGAACTGTGTGGCTTTAGAACCTTACATTGTTTCCTCCTTTGCCTCCAACGGACAAGCGTTATTTTTACTATAACTACGAGGGAGATTTACTAAAACGATGCTACCACCTTTTCCTAGGACAGTTTCAAAACATACAATGCATGACATTTTTAAACATCATATTAATATACTGACACTGTCAAATGAATTAGGATACATTTGGTGTAATTAAAGTGTATGTATAGTAGCAGACTCATTGCCTTCCTTAAATTTTTCTATCTGCAGTGCCCTTATTTCTTTGTGCTGTAAAGCAATCCAGCCGATTTCCAAAGGATTCGTGGCCCATCCTTGTAGGTGCCCTTTTAGCATTATTGCTAGAGGTGCCCGCCCAGCATTATGTGTTGCCCACAGGACTTTTACCCAGAAGACCGCTGTTTGTGTCCCGTGTTAAACCAAAAGTCAGCGTTGACTTATTTTTACTTACGTACATAAGTAACTTTGAGTCACATACACAATGTAACTTAATCTTTTCTGGAATCAAACCAAGTAGTATTGTTTCCTAAACCTGACCAAGTAGCTTTGGTGCCTATATCTAACCAAACTGCGGTTTCACAATGTTAATCATGTGTTTATTATATTACCCTAACAATGACGTTTACCTGACTTTGTCCTTTCCTGCACATCCAAAACTCATAAAATGTTAAATGTTTCTCAGCATACTTTAATTTGAACAAGACTGACACTGACACCACATTTTTAAAAGAGTGTAGAACAAAAACACTTCAATGCGTGAACCTACATACCTACAGGCACACAAACACTTTGTCTCTCCCATTCCCTGGCCCACACTAAATGCCATTTAACAAAGAATGATAAAACAGATATCTAAAAAATAATAAAAAATACAGCTAGTAGCCAAAAACAGAGGTAAGGAGAAAATAGGTCCGTGTTGGACTTTTAAGAGATCAGTGGAAAGTGTGCCTGATCTTAAAGTAAATGGCTGACACTGCAGGATGGAATGTTGTAATAGTTTCTGGTAACATCTTCCCCTTTCTCTCATGTTCAGTTTGATGAGAGAGAGGCATGCACAGAGAGAAAATGAACAAGAGAGCGAAAAGAAGAGGGTGAGCTAGAGAGGGGGAATAACTAGCTGAGGGGAAATGGGGCAACATACAGAGGGAGGGACTCAGACTCAACAGAAGACAGTGGCACAGAAACATAAACACAGAGGGCGGGACATGCATACTGTACACACAGAGTTGGATTTGGGTTGGTGTTCAAATGTACTGAACGAGAGGTAAAAACTGAGTTTGACAATAATTACATAGCAGACGCAACAAACTGCAACACATTTGTGGCATTTTAAAATGTCAATGAAGATGTCAGCCTGATTGACAGTCATCCTGACGTGGCATTTCACTTTACTACATTATTCAGCATCAAAGTGACAAGCTCAGGCACTTCTTCTTGTAACTCCAGAACAGAGGGAATTCATTATTGAACAGAAACTTCTGAGTCTGCATTTTCACTGTGCAAGGCAGTTCTGGCTGTGCAACCTTGAATAAGTCATTGCAACAGTTACAGCATTGTTTTTACTCGAGGGGCTTTGCAGTTACATCACAAATCAACCATGGTTGTGGATAAGTAAATAATCTGGTAACGTTTGTTACCAAAGTCAGGTTATGCATTTATCTGTTTTGTCGCAATACTGTCTTCCTTGATACATTTTCTGCATGATGTAAACTGTATTTTTTTTAGCTTTTTATCAAACAATCGGCACACTTGTTGGAATACTTTACATGCCAAGTACTGCAAAATGATTTATGACCATTGAACTAAGGCTTAAACAGACAATGCTGCCAAACCTACAGTCAGTGGATCACTAACTTCCTGACTGACAGGAGGCAGTAGGTGACGCTGTACAATCACATTCAGTACCCGGACAATCAGCGCTGGTGCCCTCCAGGGGTGTGTGTGCTCTCCCTACTGCTCTTCATCCTCTACACTAATGACTGCACCTCAAGGAACCCGTCTGTCAAACTCCTGAAGCAGCGTCGTGTCATCTGCATAGAGACGGGAGGTTGAACAGCTGGCCCTCTGTTGTGGTTCCAACTTCTCCCCTCTGGAAGGCACTATAGAGAACTGTATACTGAACACGAACAGACACAGAAACAGTTTCTACCCACAGACCATCACTCTGACAAACAGTTAACTCCAGACACACGTGTCAGGAACAATCCATGTGCAATAACCCTGTGACTCAACCCTACACTGTATCTGTAAATCAAGTATTTATATTTCATTGATGTTTCTTAACATAAATATCATCACTCAAAACACAAAATTCATTCATATTTTATATAATGTATATACCGTCATATCAACCTACCTCACAAAAATACCTGCACACAAAGGATTATTGTCTGTCGACAAATGTTTATGTATATATTATATATACTTGTCTATTTTGTTGAGCTTGTTGTCCTGTTTATTTATGCTTATTCTGTGTATGTACATTGAGAGCAATGTAAAACTCCTTCACCTGGTTCTACGCCCTCTTAATCACCATTAGTACTCAAACTCAATTGCCCTTTCCAAACCGATCCCAACTCACTCACTAGTGTCGCTTCTTATAACCCTCACAGCTGTAGAGGAAATTTCACATTAAGGGGAAAGGTAAACTTTGGGTTGCACTCCATTATCAATCATCTGCACTTCTGTGATAGAGGTACTGTACTGGAGAAGATTGGTATTGGCTGTTGGGAGTGTGTTATTGTTCACTTTCACTCCACACTAAATGGTTTGGGACAGTCTCAGACAGCTTGATTTTGACTACCTTTCTGCCTCCTGGTGCTGTGTATGTTTGGCTTATATTTTAAGTGTTATCACATCTGTGAGCCACCTCAATTTTAAACTAGTAAAAGTTCCTTGTGTCCTGAGTTAAATAAACTCACTCATAATGTGCACATAAGAACTTGGGGAACTCCTGAGAAAACTTCCACTCTGATTGTTAATGCAGTTTTGTATTGATGCAGCAGCCTATGGGCCATTGAGAGGAGTACGGAAAACAGTAAGAATGTTCAATTAAAAAATACCACAGCACACTCTGTAAAAAGTCACAACCCTACTCAATAAAACTTTATAATTCTAGGATTAATTCTAATTTTTTACTTAGTATTTTGCAAGTGTGTTGTTTTATGCAAACTTGTTAAGCAGTACACATTCATAAAACATGAAATATTTTGAATTTGCAGTATAACTTTTAAACTATTTAAAAGTCAAGTTTGTTGGATTCCCGCTCTAAAATGGCATTTACAGTATATACTGCACACTGTTGTCCTTATCCAGAGACTAACCGAATAGCCTAACATCACTGCCAGCATATTTTCTCTGAGTGGTGATAATGAGTCTGCAGACGCTCATCTGATCAATGTGACAATTCCTTAAACAAGAAGGATGGGGCCTCATGATGAGGCAGAATAGTGAGCTTTCATCATATGTATCATATCTATCTGAATGGTTGACGTGATCTTTGATTTCCCATACATATGTCCTTATCTTCTGCAGATGTATCTGTTGTTTTTATCATTCTACCATGCCTTTTACAGTTGTGTGTGTGTGTGTGTGTGTGTGTGTGTGTGTGCGTGCGTGCCTGCGTGCGTGCGTGCATGTGCAGATGCAGAAGAGAGCTGTATGAAGGTTACTTATGTGACAGATCCTCGACCCTCGTTCCTTGAAGTTGAGCAACAACAAGATGTTGTTTGACAAATAATCTTAACTCCACTGACTAGGTTTTGTTTTGGGGCTTTCAACTGCACAATGGAAGGGGGTGGTTGATCTTTCTGAAGAGAGGGCTTGAGAGAGGCAGAGCACTAGTGAGTTTTTAGTTTTCTTTGTATTAGGTTACTGTTGTAATTAGCCTTGGCCATGCAGTGGCTGTTGGTATATCCTACCTTTGTGACACATGGCATCCCCAACTGCTTCTTTTTACCCGAAGAGCTTCCCCAGAAAGAGGTATTGCAACCCATCTGCCTAAAAAAAAGAATTAATTAAAAAATCTATAATGGTTGGTAGTTACGTGCACTGAATCTAAATGTTAGACAATATGCATTCAGGTTTACATGATAAAATACCTACTACCGGTGATGGTGTGTGTGTGTGTGTGTGTGTGTGTGCGTGTATGCTCTTTCAGCCAGTAATCTGTATTCTTCTCCTACTCCGTCTTCATGCATCAGATGAGAAAGCAGTGTCCAGCTAGCGGCACTTAATGGAATTGGATGCTTCAGATTTTAGATCACACACACACACACACACACACACACACACACACACACCGCCTGTCTCTACCCCTTTTATCCTTTCATGCACCTATACAACATTAATCACATCGTACTGCACTGTTTCCACCTTCCTCTACACATTCTCTCTGTTCTTTTCTTTCCCAAATATACAAATGGAAACAAATTAATCAAATACTTTTTTCAATTAAATTCTAAGACCTTATCTGGTCAGGTGGATCCTGTTCTATCTCTTATCTGTTCTCTGTGATGTTGACTGCTGACTCACTCACTGGTTATGCTCTAATGTGCTAGTGTGACTGTGTGGATTGTGATTGTGTATGGTTGTTGCTTTGCAGGGAATATGTATTGAATGACTGCACAGCTGTCATGATGGCTCCCTGTCATATTTGTTGTGTGTGAATGTGTCTGCATGTGTCTGCAGTGTTTGTAGATGTGTTTGATTTCACTTGAAGCCAGTGGTTTATTCATCTGGGCCAGTCAGCTCTCATCTGGGGCAGCGACTCACTGCCAAATGGCAATCTACTCGATGACTCAGTTTTGCCTCCTTAAACCTTAAACCTGCTCCCAACTCTGTCCGGCTGAAGCATATTATTCTATACAAGTGTGCTGAAAGCTTGCTTTGTTAAAGATACAATATCCAATATTCAAGCTTTATTTTTGTATGCACAGAGGACATGTTGCATCTGTTTGTGTTTTCAATTCACCTGATTAATATTACCCTTTTGGCGGCCCATATAAAATGCGGTCACGCTGAGGCGATCCAAACTGGCTCAGCTGGGGTTTGTTTGTTTACCAAAAATGGTGTCTGTCACACCCTGAGTGATTATGGAGAAGTGTAACCCCTCACAAGTAGACCAGACCCAGGACTTCCATGTCTCTACTCAGCTTGACATCCCACACCCCCTAGTGGGCTGGACTCAAGGAAAGGGACCTTGTGACAGTGTGAGGTCTTGCCTTCCTAAAGGAATGAATTCATCATTCTGTGACTTGCCCCTCGTCTGGGACAAATTTGCCATGGGAAACCCTACTGAGAGCTAATGCTCCAGACAATAGAACTACAAGATTCACAGGCACACAAACCCTTCAGTAGGATATCAGTGATTCAAGGAGGGTTGTTCAGAACTGTCACCTCTTCAATCGGAGGATCTTCAGTCTATTTCCTGTCTTCAATGAGCCCCACTTGCTTCACAGAACGTCTCCCCTGAGGCTGTAGCACGCTGATCGGAGAGAGAAGGGAGATGAAAGTGAGACTGTGAGGGAGATAAAAAGAATAGAATTTAGGTAGCAGCCAAACATATAAAAACATGTACAGAATTTAAGTACAAAGTAAATAGCAACATGCTTGAGAGGAAGGGTCTTGTAACAGCTTAACCATATACCACAATAACTGTAGACAGAGAAAGGAAAACTAACTCAGGCCAGCTTTAGGTGGCAAAGAATTGTTGTATATATTGTATATATTATTATACTATATATTATAATTATAGTATAGTATAGTTATATAATAGTATAAAATGTTTCTTTGAAAATAAAAAATTATGTATTTATTATTAAAATAATATAGCATTAAACATATCCCCCTTAAAGGCTAAATCTTTTCTTACCATTCTGGTTATAATAAATCAAGAGTTGATGAAGCCAACTGTGCCACGTGTATAGATTTTACCTCCATATTTTATTGATATAACACAAGTGTTCAGACATAAATATGTATACATTCCACAAATGATATTCAGTGGTGCTCACTTGGTGATTTGGCCCAGGCATAAGATGATGCTGTTATACCTACCCACTTGAGGCAGATTGACACATTTGACATCTCCATGATGTATTGCAGGCAGTAGGTCTAAAGCATCATTAGCACAAAATACCCTGCAGAATGCTTCTAAACTACTTACTGGACAATTTTGACAACAATATTCACATGTTGACATGTAAATTCCACCATTTAGACCTTGTTAAGCAGTTATATTTTCCATTTCATAAATTTTAGCTTCTCCTGGTCCGATGAAAATAATTGGAGGGTTTAGCACTAGTTCACACAATAAAACAGTTCTCACAAGCCCCTGTTCTCTAAAAATGTAAAAATCTAACCCACAGGAGTTACAGTTTTGAAAATCTGAGCTTAATTAATGGAAAGAAAATTACCCAAATCTCATTTACTGGCACTGGCACTGACCCTGCAGGCTGAATCTTACTTCCCTTTCTTTAAGTTTTTCCCATAATTTAAATTATGTGCACACCTGTTATATACCAACATAAACACATGCACATACCCTCTGACTCTGCTGACAATCCAGAAAATCTAATAGCTGCAAGTTATACTTTTTGCTCAAGTTTTGTCTGAATGAAGGGTGTTTCATTTCTTCCTCACAACTTGAAATGTACAACACTATTCAGCTCTCACAGGTTTGTGGTGTTTGGCTGATCAGACCTCTCCCCAGGAAGGTCTGTGCTAGTGCAGATCAATTTGCCTCTGTGCTATGATGGAGCAGTGGTTGTTAACTCTCAGGGGATGGTCCATTCCAGATATTGTTGTATTTGTGTTCATCCAGGAGGATCTATTGGCAGAAATAAAATATAATATAATATTCATAGGTATGTTTTAATATAAACATAAAAAAAATATATATAACATAAAGTATATGATCACCTGAAAATAAATTGTAGTTCTATTGTTACCATAGAGTGAACTGGGTCCTCTTCCATGGAGGCCAGCATGTTGAACCGCCATGTTTCTACAGTAGCCCAGAACAGACAAACCAAAAACTGGCTCTTTTGCCTTTTTTGCCACTGTAGTTTCTCTTACATGTTTGAAACTCTGACATGTATTCCAGTGGTTGCAATCTGCAACTTCATGGCTAGATGGCACTCAATCCTACACTCTGGTCTTTCAAGCTGCTTAAAATAGTCTGTGTGCTACTTTTCCTACAGCCAAGCAGTGATGGGAGAAGGATATCACTTAAATGGAGGAGCCAGCAGAAAGAGCTGTCACCTTAAACAAAGCATGGATCTGTTCGATCGATGTCATTAATCATTGACAACGATGCCACAGATAAAAAATTCTACCAGCAATTACCTCATGGCTCCTCTGCTGTATGTTAAGTATATTTGATGGTAATTCAGTTGAACTAGCATAGTATATTTTACTCCACTATTTTGGGTTTAAACTAATCGCAATATTAAATCATTTAGGACTATTTAGGGTAATATATGTAAAGTATATGCTCCACAAGTCTTTTTGAATTGTTTTGGATGAGAATATGGTATCCTTAGTTTCAGAGGACTTCTTCCAGCGCACATTCAGGTTTTCCAGGAGTACCTTTGAATATGTGTCAGAGCAGATAAAAAATAAGCAAAATGATGCTCAACATGAACAAAAAGCCATCACAGCAGAAAAGCAACTTGCTATTCTATGCAGGTAGCTGGGTTCCAGGGACACCGTCATACAGCTCAGTTACCTCTTTGAAGTGACAGAGTCATCAATTGTCAGAATACGACGCAAAGTCTGCAGGGCTGTTTTAGATTGCCTCTTTGAGTGTGCAATCACATGGCCAGAGTCTCTTCAATTATGACATATCTCAGAGGCATTCCATATTATGGGAAACCGCAGATTCCCAGGAGTTGTAGGCTGCATTGATATCCCTCTACAAGCCCCTGGGTGCAGATGAGAGAAAAAATGTCAACAGGACGACACCACAGTTGCAGGGAACAGGCAGAGAAAACCTGCAATTCATCTATGTCAGTGTGGGTTTCTCTGGACACATGCACAATGCCAGTGCATTCCATAAGTCATCAGAGGCTTGGCCTTAACAGAGAATGGTGAATTTGACATCTTAGGAGATGCCGCATATGCTTATACCATACAAGGATCATGGAGATCTATCCCCAGCACAGGTCAGCTACAACATTGGCCTTGCATCAAAGTGGCAAGTCATCAAGTAAGCTTTTGGTCTCTTGAAGTAAAGGATCCCGATATTTAGGTTGGGCATCGACATTATGGACATGCTTGAAATAAACTAAATTATCTTGTGTGCCTGTGCCATGTACAATATCTGAAAATCTGAAATGACCCCAACCTTGAAGATCATTAGGCTTTACTGGAGAAGGATGACCCTGAAATAGTAGGGGTCATTGGACTACAGCAAACTCTACTCCTGTTGTCCTGCGCACACCAGTTGTAACAGCTTTATCTGAAGAACGTGCTAATTTTCCATTTGCCCTGCCTGTGTTTGTTTTCTTTTGATCTTACGCATGTGGTATGCATCAAATGGTAACAACTCTGATTAATGTGGTAGGTACTCATTTAGGTTTTATGTGTGTGTTTATGGTATAACTCAGTAGACTGTATGAATAATCCCCTCACAATTAGAAAGACCACTGGCATCAGCTTTAATTTATAAATAAATTATATGAAATGTTCCATAGATGCTGTGAATTCACTACTAATAATGTATTAAAGTGGTGTTTCCCCACTGTTACTGCAGAATTGTTGGAGGAGAAGAAAGGAAGCTACAAAACAAAAGAATTGTGAAATATAACAAGACGGAAGAAAAGATAGGTTTGAATAACTGATGCAGTGAATGAAGAATAATTCTATTGTCCCTTTGTTTGTGAACCTGCCCCTAACAGTCAATGTAAAATAAACCATTTTTAAAATCAGGTTGCACACCTCTTTAAGCTCTGTGAACCCGGTCAATGGTTGACACATTAGCTGCATGCTGCTGGCTCAGTATCTTTCATGTAATCCATTAATCATCATGATCATTATCATCATGGTTGCAGGCAGGAATCAATACACTGATGGCAAAAGATGTAATGGTAAAAAAAAAAAGGATAAATGATGAAAGCCAAAGTTTTATTTCTTGTCTGGTTCCAAAGCAGTTTCCAGAAAGCAGAGATAACTCACTATTAATCCTTTTAACATGTTTAACCTGGACTCATTTAGGGAAGGCTGACTCAGCAACATCCTGCTGCACAGGCCCACAAATGTACAATATCCTGAGTGCTTCTGAGCCAATTTGGTCCAGAATGAAATATTTCTGGATTGACATGAAATTTGGTACAGATATAACTTCAGGGATCACCTAATGTTTTTTTTTTTTTTCCTCTAGCACCAGAAGCTGATCAAACTTCATTTATACAAACATTTATGGTTCTCACAGTATGTATCCTAATGACTTATAAATATGAATTTCTACCATGCAAATCCTTGCTAAACTAATTACTAATTAGACTCAGGTATATTGTGTTTGGTGCTAATTAGCAAATGTTAGCATAAACACACTAAGATAGTGGAAATGGTAAAGATTTGACCTGCTTGATGTTAACATTTAAACTTTGTCATTATGAGCATGTTAGCATTTATAGCAACTCAAAGCACAACTGTACTAGCATGGCTGTAGTCTTTGTGAATTAAAACCAAACTGAAAGCTTGAACCTAAAATACTGCTGCTAAAATGTAGGGATTATCTTTTAACAGGTTTTCTTTCCTTTTTGATAGACAGACCATGAGCTGGCCTTCCTGCTTAGTCTTTTGTTAAGGTCTTTGTATTTGTATTAGTTTGGCTTAAAGTCAATGCATAGCGACCAACAGGGAAAAAGCTTGACAACATTTTAAGGACAGGCTGTAGTTAACACAACAGCATCTGATTTGCTATGTAAGAATAGATGTCATTCAGGAAACTTTTTGTTTTGTAATGTGTTAATTTAGCTGCAAATTAAAAAAATGCATTAGACTCACTGCAAAATATCTGTATGTAAAACATTTATCGAATATAGATTACAAATGGAAAATTCCAAATGTGCATGTAGTGGTTCATGCTCAGGTATGTTACAGTACAAGTACAATATATGTGCAAGTTTGGGCACATGTAAACAGTAGTAAGGATTCACTCTGACAAAGGTGATTTGCATCACTTAAAGCCTTGATAATAGATAATACATTAGTCTTGCTATTACTTCAGAACACGAGTATACAAGAGCACTAGAGGCCAAAACATAGACCATCTTCAACATTTTTACATTTTTAGAGGACTTTGTAATGATTTATTTCACTCTTACATGTTGGATTTTATCTTTGTGTTTGTCTTCCATTCCTCAACCTGCCTGCTAATATTATTTCCCATCTCCCATTATCTAATAATGTTGCCCACCATTAATGCTTCATCAACAGAAAGCTGTAAAATATATGTAACATTGTGGTTGTCTGCCAGAAGCTTTCATAAATTTACTTTTTATGGATCTGGATCTTATGTTATCAGAGACACAAGCCGAGCAAACGTTAGCAGCAGTTTGGTTGGCAGGCCCTCCAGGGCATCATTTGTCTGAACAGCGTCATAGAAACACAGATTTTTATGGTTGAAATGCTTTATTTAGTGTTTGAACAGTTTTAATCACCAGCTCAGTTTGTTTTGGAGAAGAGGAGAATTTTGCAGATAATTTGGCTGTCGGTAGAAACCTCCTGGATGATGAACACTAAAGGAGTCCTAACTGGAAGAAGCTGTAACCGCAATGATCCTGTGCCATGTCGTGACGTCACCAAACTTGTTGTCCTCTGAGAGACCCCCAGTCGGAAAAAATTGCATATTGTAAATTTAAATGCCAGAAAAAAACATTTTTGCACAAACAGCCCCAAGAGTCAGTTACAGAGTTAATATGACAACATTGAATAATTAATTTAGCACTCATTTACATTCATAACAAATAATGACATATGTTTAGTTGTGTAACTATTACAGCAGCACAGTATATATGTCAATATTTGAAATTCCCTCAGATAAACATCGCATATTGGCAAACTGAATGTCCACCACCGATGAAAAAGACACTAAAACAAAAGATTAAAACATTTATTAGAAAGATTGCAACGGACATAATACAGCATCAAAAACTAAATTGTAATTTATTGCATGATAAACAATTTACTAAATAGTCAAACAATTGGTAAAACATTTGAGTTGGTCAACCTATTTTTCAAGGAACTTTTTGGAAGTTATTGTGTTAGCATGCAATGACTTATATAAGGCAAAACCTCATCACCTGTTAAAATAATAGAAGAATATCTGCCACAGATGCATGTTATTCTGTGTTTAAAGCAGTAGACGTGGTACTTATAGTCCCTTTAAATAAAACTTTAGGATAGGGATGTCCTAATCAAGAGTCATGTATTATTGAGTATCTGCCATTGCTGATACTGAGTCCCAATCCGATACTTGTTTTTTTTTTTAGATAATACAGTGCCCATTGCACACTTCAAGTTCATTAAAGTTACTCAAATCGATCCAATGCTTGACAATTAAATAGCTTTACATTACATCATGAAATTTGAATTTTAGTATAAAAGTATAAAATAACAAACCCTCTGTAATCATTTTGGTCTCTGTCTAGAGGGAGTTTCTCCTGCCAGTGTTTGGTGCTTTGGAGCCTTTACCTGAATGAACTGTCTGTATTCTGTTGAGCATTTGTTTCTATTGTCTCTACATCTTTTGAAAGGATTACATTAATTAATTAATTATTCTTTTTGGCTTTTTGTCCGCTGTATTTTTGTTGCACTTGCATGAATGTGGTCATGTCGGATCTCAACTGCTCTCTCCTCTGAGCAGAGGTGGTGGTGAAACTCTGCATCGGGTGGGGCTGCTCCTGCTTTCTCACACACAGAACAGAGTAGACGAAAGAAACAGAGAGAGTTGACGATGGCTGAAAGCTTTTTGAGTAAAGACAGCTATATAACAGCTGACTTAAAACAAAATATCAGATCGGATCAATAAATCTCAACATAGCCGATACTGATAAGTTAAAAAATGTCTTAATCAGCGGCAATACCAATCGTTGAGATCGGATCGGGACATCCCTACTTTAGGACTTTGGCTCAGAGGGCTCTGTTGGCTGCTGGGTGGGGTTCCTCGTTTAGAGAAGTGGCATCAGCTGTGCCAAGCCTTAAAAGCATAGTTTCCTCCTGAGCTTCAGGTTAATTTTGTTGTGAGTGTTCAGGGTGCAATACTTGGTTGTACTTTGTTTAGTGCATAGTTTTTTGTAGTAAAACTATTTATGGGTAGCTCTTTCTTTGTTTGATCTCCATTTAACCTTGGCTTTGTATGTTCAATGTAGTTGCCTTGGAGGTATTTTGTGTTCACAGCTGTAGCGAGGTGAAATTACTCATCTTTACAAGACACAGAAACAGACAGCATAGGGATTCCAGTCAATTCTTTTCAAATTTCACGCTATATGAACTATGTGGCACCAGGCCAGAAGTTAATCAGTCAGAGGAGATTTGACGCAGGATAACACACCAATTTGTATCCTTTTCAATGACAAAATACACAAGATACACAAGTAAACAGATGCTCTGCTTTTGAAACGCTCTCCGTCTTCACAGACGTGATGTCCTGAAGCCGTGCCCGGTGGAATTTCATCCTTAAGCTTCGAAGACATAAGGTCAGTCACCTCATGCTCTATCTGTGGACATAAAACGTCCTTATAGATGCAATTTTAGCTCCCTCGGCTGGAAAAGTTGCACAGCATATTCACACCATCCTTAGTTTTGAGATTTAAACCTGTGGTTCAGATCCTGTTTGAAGCACCTGGAAGTTTGTCAGCCTCATCCTGCATTCAAAGTGTTATATGCTTACAATAAACCTATAATTTTGTAATCCTGAATGTCCATACTATAATTTAACTCTGTTGGTCTATTCTGTAAACAAGAGTACTCCTTATTTTTTTTCCCACATTAAAGATCCAGTGTGTAATATTTCAGAGGATGTATTGGCAGAAGTGGAATGTAATATTTATAGGTATTATCTGAATATTGTACGATCACCTGAAAATAAGAATCATGTTTTTGTTAGCTTAGAATCAGCCGTTTTTATCTACGGAAAAAGCGGATTCTGTCATGTTGACCCGCCCAGTAGCCCAGAATGAACAAACCAAACATTGGCTGCATTTTTTTTGAGAGTTTCGAAGGTATTAAAGGTTATTTTTACAGTGCCTTCTTCCTCTCTTCACAGCAGAGGAACCTACAAATAGAGGTTATAGTCTATAGACTTAAACAGAGCTCACTAATAACCAGTTTGATTATCAGAGTTTACCATTTTACAAAATTACACTGAAACTGCTGACCTAATTTCCCCAGAGCACACAGCGGAAATGAGCAGACAAATTTACAGAGAAGGAAATGGACAGTCGGATCAGATAGGCAAAAGGCAAAAGATTGCAAAGGGAAATGGGTAGCAAGGGAAGACAAAAAACAAGGATAATACAAGTGACGTCAGTAGTTCTGAAAATTCAAACACAGTGATGCGGTCCTCATGGCCAAAATGTTGCATTATATAAAGTTGATCGTTTGGAATGATGGAATACTGTAACTATAATAGAGTATATATGTGCACGCATGAGTGCATCAAACAATAACCTGCAACAACTCCTCCATAACAATGAAAAATGGATAATTCCATTAGGTTGTGTATATGTTCTGCTGCTTTGAGAAATGGAATTAAATTTGCTCACCCAGACCATACAATAGCAGGATTTGATGATGCAGCAAATTCTTGATTTGAAAGGGAAATAAAGCAGCGTAAATGTTGATAAATAAATAAGACAGATTATTCACCCATACTCTATGCTGTTGTGGACAGTGTACTTGCTGTCATATTGGGAATCTATTACAGATATCTTCTTGCATGTTGTTCCTACCCAATTATGTTTCTTACTGAGAGTGTTTCACGAGTGAATCATATAGCCGATGCATCACATGACAATGGGAGACAAACATTAAGACATATACTGTCACTTTGCTGCAAAGAGGTCAAACCCCTAAAAGTATTAACAGCGGTTCCACATACAGCAGCCTCATTAGTCGAGAGGGGTAAATGTGTCTTGTAAGCAGTAACAACACATACTACAACTAACCCTGCTCAGCAAATCAACTCAGGCACAACTATACGCACAAATTCAACTAGTGTTATTTGTTTAGTTCCTAAAACAAGTTTCAACTGGTACATGCAGCACCTTTTATTAAAGTGTTAAAATATATAAATAAATAAAAATAACCCTGCTATTTCTATGGTGTTACAAACCAGGCGTTATCCATTCTAAAGCAGAGGAGAAAACAGTTGTCTGGTGTTTGGAGTCTGAGTGAGAGAGTTTCATTCACCTCTACTTGCACCAAGATGCCATCATTGCAAAATCGTATTACTAATCCTACAACACTGTGGGAAAATCATTACTTTGAGAATGTGTGTTATGCATGCTTGTTTGTGTATTTGCCTTCCTATTGTAAAGTACCCTGTATGTCTCTCTCTCTGTCTGTGTGTGTGTGTGTGTGTGTGTTTAAACCCAAAACAGTTTGCTTTTATTCTTACTGTGTCTGCAGATCTCACACCAGGCTGAACTCTATCCCGTTTGCTTCCCAGGAAATAAGGTCTTTACTGTTAATGGCATATAGTTTTAAATAACACACACACACACTTTCATACACAGTACATAGACTATGTAGGTCCACATGCACATTTGCACGATGATTAACATTTTAACATAAACAAAATGATATTCACAACAGTGTATCCTCTATGTTGATTTTGGAGCGGCGGCCCACCGCTGTTAAATTTCTGCCGCCACGGGGGTGGTCGGTCGGACAGGCCTGCCCCCACTGCTAAAAAAAATCCTAGAGCAAACACTGCACAAATAGTTGCAAGCACACACCTCACACACGATGAGAGCTAGCAAGGGATAAGTTATTATTTTGAAGTTATTTCCTACTGTGAAGATTAACGATTTAAAAAGCATCCACATGAACAAAGGGGATAATCATGAGAAAAACAATGTTTCCATCAGCATTTCCAGCTTTTTTCTAGTAGAGCGAAGGTTTGTGTGACTGTAAGATATCAAGGCAGGTCCTGCAGTCTTTTTCCCCAATAAGCCTTAAACACCTTCTCTTTATTAATGGCCTCCCCTAAGCATGAAAAACTTTTCAGCAATAAAATTTCTGTACAATAAAAAAAATAAAAAATAAACAGGTGGATGGAAATTATTTAGTCTGTGTGTGTCTGTATATGTGCACGTGTGTATATACATACACACACACACACACACAGTAACAAGTAGGTTGAGCAAGAGTTTTGTAAAGACTGGATATGATTTTTTTGTGTCAATTAAGGTCACATAAAGCTGGGACTAATACATTTATGAGGCCACGGAGGGGGACATAAATACAAATGCAGACAAATAGATGTACTAAGAGACCTGTATGAAAGGATTGCTGCCAGTTTGTGCACCTCTGTCTCCAGAGGTGGGGATGTCAGAACTGTTCATGTTGCAACTGGACCGTGTCGTTATGTTACAATCCACTGGCTTCGAAGTAGCGGTTGTAGAACAGTTCCATTAAGCCTGGGGCAGAGATCTCCTACTGGATCGATCTGACAATCGGTGGCTCTGGCCCTGCAATTACAGAGTAACCAAGCCAGGAGAAGGTAGTCATGGGAATACCGGCTCTTTTTAGAGAACCGGTTCCTTTGGCTCGGCTCACTAAAAAGAGCCGGCTCTTTCAGCTCCCAAGGGGCTCCTCAGATCTTTTGTTGCTTAAATTAATTTATTACCAAATTATGTGTAAAATGAATATCTAATGTAAATACATGCATTATATCAAATGTTTATTATTTATATGGATTTATTAATATACTCAACATGGAACAGAGTGCTACAAAAATCATTTATAAAATACAAAAACAAAGACTTGAACTGTCACTCACTTTCCTCACCTTTCCAGTGTGTAGTCTCTATCTATGTAGTAGTTCTCTCGCTCTCTCACGTCTCCCTCCCACCTGTTCACGATGCTCACTGTGACGTGTGTCTGTAACCCCTCCCTCCCCCCTCCTGCTCAGTGTAGATACACAGACGCAGCCACACATCTTGACCAATCACGCGGCTTAAACAGAAAAAAACGGGGAAAAAAACGGAAAAATATCCGGCTCCAGATCAGGAGCTGGCTCCCGTTGTTCACCATGCCGGAGGCTTCTGCAGCCAGACAGTCGAGGAGTTGCTTATCTTCTTGGAATAAGTAAACCATGGAGAACAGATCTGCTGTTTTTTGAGTGAGGAAAAAGTTTGTGAGGGTGGGTACATGATCTACTTCTTAGGCAAGATATTGGCCTGTCATAAATTCAAATCAGATTATAATCAATTAATAACTCTACAGCCAAGGAAATTAAGTTTAAAAAGTGCAGTAAAAGATATAGTCAATTAAAAGGACTGAAGTGATCAAGTATCAACTAGCAACACAGTGACGCATGGCAATGAGTACATCAAACTGCAGGACAGCAAATCTGAGCCTAGGCAGGTTTGAACATGGTAGACAAAGGTCAGGTTTATACATTTACATTTATAAATGTATGTACTTTTGAACTACATTTTAACAGGGTAGACATGTATGCACTGATTAGGACTGGTTTTGGGTCTGTGCCAGGCTAAGCTCCCCTCCAGGCACCAGGGCAGAATTGGCTTCCTGAAGGCTGAATGTGTTGCCAGCAGGGCTGGAAGATATGTTGAAATGTTCTAACCCGCCATCATCAGTCCAACAAGAGATTGCAAATATTTTCACACCTGTGTGTGTGTGTGTGTGTGTGTGTGTGTGTGTGTGTGTGTGTGTGTGTGTGTGTGGCTTGTCCTTTTAATCAAACTAAGACTAGCTTAATTCCCTTATTAACTTATTGTAGAACACAGCAAAAATCTCCATTGTTCCAATAATAAGCAACTCTGGTTTAGTCAAAATAAACAATTAATTTATCGGGTTAGATGTAAAACTATCACTGCTAATCAGAGAGTGGGAGACAGGCAGGCAGGAAAGAAGCTTCTCCTGTTGGTAGTGCATCCCACCACACAAGAGCCTTTAGACATTATTCTGTTGTTTGCTAGCAGCTATTGTTACTGAACACTTGAGCTGTCTGGGTCACAGAATCCATTCAAATAACAAAATCAGCATGTTAATACGTTTATACAGCAGTTGAGGAATTGTGACAGTTCCATGTATCTTGCTGTTGGAAAGCTAACTCACTGGGGACTGCAGGGTATGCTTTTCCCAGAGGGACGGGCATGGAATAAATCACTAGCTTCCAACCTCTTCAGTGGACAGATAGTGAGAGAGAAAGAAGTGTTTATTTTGAAGGATCCCCAAGGAGATCCTCCAGCATCGTTTTCTTTAGAGGTTTGGAGATAAAATATTCCTGGTTCTTCTGAGACTTTCACCCATGATACCTGCTGCACTATCTCATGTTTCCACCACAGTGACATGTGAACATCAAACAACAAGCAGCATGCAGAACAATGTCCAACATTGTCCGAGATGTCAGCTCTCCAAAGGTGTCACAGTGTGTGTGGCCATGATGCCTGGATTTATAGGCTGTTGCCTGGAAACGGCCAGCTTTTGCATGCCCTTGGTTAGAGTTTTTAACAGCCCTCCAACAGCTGGGCTGTGGTTCTCTGTGGACTGTGGGCATCACTTGCTGTTAGCTGCCACGGAGATGAACATAAGGTGTGTACATCTGCATTTCAGTTGGCCACATTCTTGCTCATTTGCATAATGCTGAACTGTGCAAACACTCACAAGATGCAGAAATACAGATACGACTGTGTGGTCTTAGTGACAAGAGACAGGTGTATGAAAGAAAAATACACACTTCTTTTGCAAACTAAATTTGATATATTCATGTGGACTTCTATATTTATCAATGCCTGTGACTATTTTGTGTGTGTGTGTTTGGTCAAGGTTATGAGTGAATATTCTTTTTTACGGCTGGGCATTCATCATGCCTGCCGTATCTCCTCTCTCACACCTTCCCACACACAAACTGTCCCACATCCCACATGCTGTGTGGCCTTGGCCTTGGAAATGACATGCCAACCATTGTTCAGTAGAACAAAAGCGTATATTATAAAATGCAGAGCTTTGTGTTATTAAATGAGCTTCTGCACAAACTGTGCTTTCGTCTCCATATTGAATACATGCTCAGAACAATTTCTGCTGGCTATTATGATGATGACACTGTTTTCTAGTTTCAAGGCATCCTAAAAGAGATAAGGGTGAAATGACAATATCAGAGGGGAAGATCAGAAAAGGAAAGGACGGGACACAAAGGACACAAGAACAGAAGAAAAGAAGGAGAAGAAGATAAAAATGTGGATGAATACATCAGCGGAATCTACTTGAACCCAGAGTGTTTTGTTATCTTCCCAGTACACATAAGTACACTGCTCTGATTCAGGTTCATGGTCTTTATGCTATTATATATGAACGATAAAGCAGATGTTGGCAATGAATTTCTTTCAGTTCCACTACAGACATATTTTAAAGTATGTACACTTATGCTACTGTGGCAGGTATGTATGGTTTCTTGAACTCAACTCAAGTTTGGTGAAAACTACCAGAACCAAATGCCCCATTCTTCAATAAATCACTATAGTCTACTTTAATATATTTTATATAATAGCCTACATATGGCCTTTGCCACCAAACTGAGGCTGAACTTTTTCTGTGAGATTATTTCCATGTTCCTGTGCCATGTGCTCTGTACTGTGCCTTTGTAAGAGATATTTTTATATTTGAGTGTTCTCTCTCTGTGCCTGTGTAAAGCTCAGTGAATGTGTCTTACTACTTCATTGTCACAGCCTTCATGTCCTGATGCTGCTACATTTACCATCATTCTCAACAACCTTCTGTATCTGACAGCTTAAAAATAAGCCTCTTCCTTCAAACCTTTTAATACCCAACCTTCCCACATGATAATATGGTAAATAAAAAACTACAGCACAGGATTATTGCAGTACAAGCCACCTAGTGGCTGCAATTTTCTTTGTGCTTGAAAATGTTAAAGCCAGAACAATAAGGTGACTCTATGATTATATGCCACTTTTCAAACTTTTAAAAGTAAAATTGACTTATTTATCTCTAAAGCTGTGCACTGCCACTTAATTCTTGGTGGGTGAGTGAACCTTGCTAAAATGTAGTAAGAATACTCAAGTGAGCTGTGGGTGTTGGGGTTTAACACTTCAGTAGGTAACTTTTATAAAAAATAACGTTTTGGCATATTTGCTGAAACTACTACAGTACACGCAGAGAAATAGGGGTAACATTTCTGTGCCCATAGGTACATTTGTCAGAAAAGTACCCTGTACAGAGTGAAAAGGTACTGAAAAGTTTTAAAAGATGTAAGGTCGGAAGGTCGTGCCCCTCCCTCATTACCACCACTGAAGAACCCTTGAGCAAGCCCCATAACCCCAACCGCTGTGGTTGTATTGGGCAGCTTCCAGGTGATCAGAGTGTTCCTGCAAAAGAGAGGTTTCCTCTCAGTGACCCTTCCCTTCCCTTGTACCAGGACATAAAGGTAAATGTTTGTTATTGGGGGTACAGGACTACTCGTACACATGCAGCGCATCCTCGCTGCCCCGTCCCTGCGCCTACTCAGTAAAGCTCAGTTTCTTCAGCGTAAACGTGTTAATAAGCACATGCACAAACTGAAACTCATGCTTTTCAGCAGCAGCAGCCTCTGCAGAGACCAGACCATATGGCTGTGATGGCATACATCATTTTAAACCAAGGTTTAGATACAACTCTGAATTAATGCAAGCAATGGCTTGACATTGACTATTGATTAAATACTGGGTATGGTGGACATACTGGGCAATATAGATGCATATGTATGGATCTCTTAGTAAATAATAGCCATCAAGTATTCAGCCAAGCCATAATGTAAGTGGTATTTTATATTTGAAAATGTATAAAAGGAAATCTGAAGGAGCCAGGTTGAATGGATCTGATGAAGCTATTTTGAGAGACATGAAGCTGCAACCATATCCTTAGCAGAACTTTGCTTATGGCCCCAGGGGGGTTAGGACCGGCTCTGGCCATGGGGATCAAAGCGCTAAGGGGGTATGAGAAGAAGAGTGACAGTGAGAGGGACGGGAGTCTTAGCGACGCACTTGCTGTGGAGAGCGGGCTCTGCAAGGGATAAGTTTTAACAGGGCAACCTGCTCCTTCTGCTATACAAACTTGTGGATTTGGTGGGAGAGGCTTAGAGTGATACAGGCAGAAGAGAGAGACACAGAAGGTTTTGCATTATGTTCAATTGTCACCTACAGTAGCTTTAAATGATCTTGTATAGTGATGCGGTTCATCCAAATCTACATGTCCAGATAAATCATCAACCCGCCTGGTTAAATGCATCAGATGAATTCTCCTGGTTGAATGGCAAAATACAAAACAGCCAGTTTCTTTTGAAACTCTGAAACCTCTAGATATCCTGTGAGTTAGATGACTAAGAATCTTAATAGATGCAAGTATTTAAATTACTTTCCAAGGGTCAGGCACTGCAGTCAACGTGTTTTAGAATTTAATTCTGTCTCTAAATGCAGCTAATTACCCACAATACAGTATTTACCAGTGTAGAATACAATGGAAAAAAGAAAAAGCATTTGTAATATTTAATGTGTCAATCAGGACCAAACATGCAATTAAAGCTGAAAAAATGGCTTTTCTGTAAAGTTAGCCACCTCCTAAGCAGACAGACACGGCCTGTTTGTTATGGCTCTGCTCCCTTCCTACTCCCTTTACTCCTCCTCCTTCCCTGTGTGTGTCTGATGAGGGTGCGGCCTCCATTCACCTCACCTGTGCGCTGTCTCACCTGCTTTCAATCAGTTCATCAGTCTCAGCCCTCAAGAACCCCGGTCTTCCTTTCATTCCTTGCCAGATTGTTTCAGACGACTTGGTGGTACTCTCGTGGTTCCTTCCAGTGTGTAGCATGCTCCTTCCAGTCTTCTTGTGATTTTCCTGTGCCTGCTTCTCCGTCTGACCATTTCCCTCCTGAGCTCCAGGGATTCTCTCGTGCAGTTCAGTTTCCAGAGTCAGCCTGTCTGTCTGTGTGTCTGCTCCTGGGTCCAGTCAAAGACTAGCCGTCACACTGTTTTTTTTTATTTTTTTATTTACAGTTTCTTTTTGAGATAGACATTTCCTCACTCATCTTAGACTGGGATTATGTAACCTTTTTCAAACTCTGTCAAACTACCCAAAAGATTACCTTCCTAACCTGTCTTTTATCCCAGGTTTTAGGGAGTAAGACATGATGAAAGCAAAAGAAAACTGTTTGATGCCCCCCAACTGGCTCTAAGCCTAAATATTAACCTGGCCCCAGCTTGTGTCAAATGTAGCTAATGTCAGATGTACAGGGCTGAATTTAACAGAGGTAAACATAGCAGATGGAGAAAGCATGCTTCAAATCTTATAATCTCAATAAAATCACTTCTCCGTAATGTTATGGTCACTGATTGTTTAATCACTGGACAAAAAGGACCTGTATATGGAAAGATCCAATGATATCCAGGTTTATTTGTGCATTTATTCCAGTGAATGTTTTCTAAGCTACTTTGCTTCTTTTCTCAGCATGATGTGAACTTTAGACACACACACACACTTGATATGAGCCCCCTACTGATTTTTGATTTTTCTATGCAAATGCCTCCTCACACACAAAATAAAATGACGCACACACTTCCAGTTCACTTCAAATTATACTGTGACATGTGATGTCAAGAAATGTTACACTCACATGGACATACCTATAGATCTCAGTAGGCAGTTGCGCTGTGTACATTAAGTATAACGCTTTCCACATTATGCAATGTATACACCACTTGCACACTGAAAAACAGACAAACATAGATCATATCAACCAATTTTGTTGCTCACTTTACGCATGACAGAAAGCCCGAATGCACAAACGTACATTCATTTTCACAGCTGACAGAATCAGTCTCCCTCTCATACATCACGCGGAAATACTCAAATGGCCTGTCTGCATCTTTGATAAACATACACATACACCAAAAACACACATCAGAAACACACAACCCATTTATTGACACACACACATGTTCGTGTTGAACAACGTGTTGTCTGCTTTTGCTTTTGAGCTATTGTGTGCTCTGTTATTGAAGCTGTGACGCTGGTCCCGTATGGATTAAGATGTTATTAGCATTAGCCTTGGTATTGCATTAAGCTCTACATCATAGATGCCAACTATGTCTTTGTGTTCGTCTCACATATCTTGTGTGTTTACTGTGTAATGGTTTTTTAATAACCTAATCCACTCATGTAACATTTGTATCACAAATAATACCAGCAGCCATGTGGCTCCTGGAAAAACATTTATATATTTATATATATTTAACAATATTGTGGTGTGAATCAGTTCAGTGATGTTCTACTTATTATAAACCAACCAGAAATATAAAACACATCACTGTGACTGCCCTGCAGATTATCGCTGTAAGGCAACTTTACTTTGGAAATCTCTTGGCCCCTGGCGGACTTGGGTTCTCAGTTGACTAATCCTGACTGCAGCCTGAGGCTGGCTTTACTCTCCATTGGAGTGGAATTAGTTTCCACTTTGCAGGGTTAATGTTACACTTGTATCAGTTAACCCTGATTTAACTGATCCACTGTGAGCATGACTCATCTGACTGTAAGGGCCTACTATATGCATGGATATATAACAAGAAGTTGATAAAGAAGGATTTGAAAGCACCAAATTACACATTTTTGATTTCACATAGTAATCTCTCATTAAGGATTTTCCCCATTAACTGTAATACTGTTATTTATTATTATTTTTTATTGTTTTATTAATTTGTGGATCACATTTCTTGTTCAAACCACCCCAACAAGCCAATTTCTTACAGGCATACTTGCTATCTTCTGCAGCAACTGGCCCACACAAATACTGGAGCACACTAATATACACATACAACCAATCATTATGGCAGATGGCACCAAAGGGAACAGTACGTGTTTATCACTCTGTTTTCTGTCTATTTTACAGACAAGTTGAGATGATGATACACGCTGAGGGGAATACAGAATAAGGTGATGGAACAGTTAGCTCTAGAGTCTTTAGTTAAATCTGTGAGATCAGTTCTTTGCAGTGGTAAACCAAACCACATAATTATTCCCTATGAACAATGTTAATGTGTTTAATTAATACATTTCTCATTGTCTTTGTCTTTGTCATTAAATAACCACTGTGTGGAAGTACATTGCCCAGTATTTTGCTACTGTGTAAATAGATGTCATGCTACAACTAACAGCCTTTGGTTAAAGTGACCAAAGAGTAGATTGCTTGTCTGGCTGTGTGGGAGGTAATGTGATGATGCAGCATATCAGCACTGAGACATTACTGACCTCATCAATGCAAACCCCAGTGCTACTGTATTAGTCAGATTTTTATTTTCTGAGGTCAGTCTGCCCGCGTTGTCTGAGAAATCTCTGTCGGTGGCCTTTGCTCCATCAAATATTTGTTTCTTGATATTAAATTCCTCCTGGGTAAAGGTTTCATCAACTCGCAGTCATTTTCAGTGTTTCGAAGAAGCGGTCACAGTACAGTTATTCTCCTCTGCTTCCACTGCCTGTCTCTATCAAAGTTAAATATTGTTGTGGCAGTTCCTTCGGTAGTTTCTGTACTGTACTGTGGAAATAATCACATTTTTGTACAGATATTCATGGTCCCCAGAGGACGAGTCCCTTTTACCAATTTGAATGAGTTAAACTAAAGACAGTTACACTGATGCAAATTTGTAAATGTATGTGACCATACTAAATATTCTACTTCCTGTTGGCCTGGCCAGTTAATTGTCCTGGCGTGTCGGTGTTTAAAATGCAAAATAAAATAAAATTAAAGTGAAAACAACACAGGGGAGCTACAGTCACTCAGAACTGTAAACCTTCAGCTCCCTGACCATCAAAGTAATAATAATAACAACACAGTAAATGGTTTTAATGTGGTTCACGCTGTTTACAAGCTTTAGCTGCAGTGACATTTGATATGTGTATAAGATGACCTTTGCATAGTAAATGACGAGAAAAGCAAATCACCCATTTTGATAATTGAGGGATGGATGATCAAAGTGAAAAGCCTTCATTAATCCTGAGCATATCTGAACCACTACCATTATCATTTTGTAACACTGGTGATGTCTCCACCACAATGAATATGAATGATGCGAGACTGTCTGCAGTGGATGATGAGTGTCTTCTTCTTCACAACATGCTGTGAGAAAACACTGGTTGCAATCTACATCCGCTGTCCTGTCAGTATCATGGCCTTTGCACGCAAATGTGAACGAATGTGTTACATTGTGCATATGATGATATGGATGATGAGGGGTGTATCGTACATGTGGGAGTATATGTGAATGTTTGTCATAGTGTGAGAGTGTGTGGCTGTCCACTCTAACCTAATCACCATCATTGTCTCTTGACATGGTGATTTACCACGCACACACATGCCCCCCCCCCCACACACACACAGTTTGACACCATGTTAACACCAATGTCATGCAATCTGTGGTGTGTGTGTGTGTGTGTGTGTGTGTTAGAGCTGTTCTTCTGCTCAGCCTAACAGCAACTGGGATGAGCCAAAGTTAGTCAGCCCAATTCTTTCTACCTGTTTCTCTTTCGTCACATTTTCATTTAATTTAAGTTCATTTCATTTATGCCTTTGTTTTCCAGGAAATAACAACACAAATCATTGACTTTGCTTCACGGTACACTATTTTTCCACTCAAATACATAGTAATTTGTCATTAAAGAGACAGGTATTCATTGCTACTGAATGGTATTGCTTTTATTTGTGTCCCTTTATCTAAGAGACAGTGAGAGAAGCTATCCCAACATGTGTATGAAGGTGCAGTATAAATTGCGGCCAAGTCCACAAAAAATCTGTGAAACCAAAAGTCAGTGTTGACTTGTCAGGTACTAATATAATGTGACTAGACGTGATCTTTTCCTTTAGCTAACCTGGTTAGTTTCTGCTGCCTAAACCTAACCTTGAAGTAGCTCTGTGACCCACAAAAAACTCAGATGTCACCCACAGGGCAATCCAAGCAAAAAGACCATTCTGACACCTGCAGGTACAGACAATTTCAAGTCGAGGTAGTAATGAGACAATAATGATGAGCCGTTTTACCACATCTCATTAATCTGCGGGTGACTGGAAGCACAAACAGATGGCTTTTATGAGACTGGTTATTTCCCAGAGGTCTTGGTCATATTGACTGGAGCCTAATATGACATTCCTTTTATGTGTGACATCTCCAATGAAGAATAACACTAATATTTCCAGCTACCACCTACACAGCAGTCAGATGCAACAGGCATGTAAAACGCCTGAAACGTTTTCAAACTTCGATTAAGATTTTCCGGGTGTTTGATTTTCAAGGTTCCAAAATACATTATTTATCTCGTGTGTCAAGTTATACTGCTAGTCCGTCTGTTTGTTTATAGCGCAAATGGTGCCTATCCAGCAGTGCATGGCAGTATAAAACCTGTTTCTCACCGCTGTAATCAAGAAAGAGATTGATGCAACAGGTGTGAGCTGCAGGCAAATAGCACTAGATCTATTGACAACACCTTCAAGGGCATTTGTAGCTACCAACTTGAGTAACAACTAAATTCATTTCAGTCAAAAGCACAAGGAAATTTCCCCGACTACCTTCTTTTTTCCTGCAGTAGCAGCAAATAAAGTACAGTCGTGTTCTGTATTGTGTTATATAAAATATATCGCACTGCTGGATTCATGTGACTCCAGGCCTCTACCAGGACGCAATGCAAACTGGGATTTTGCCTATTTCATTGCTCTGCTCAGTCTTGTTTCGACAGCTCTGGCTGTTCTCAAATCATCCTCGTCTCTTTGGTTTTCCGCTTGCATGCCAGCTCTGATGTTGCTCCAGCGGAGAATCTTCCAGAGAGGCCAGATTGTCCCAGAGGCTGCCCAAGGCACAGTGACGACAACTGGGCAACTCTGCCAGCCAACAGGCTTCTCTCCTGGGAACCAAGATCCACACACACTCACACATACACAGAACACACAGACACTCTCAAAGAGAAAAATGACACTGCCGGGCTTGATAACATGCAGCTCACACAAAGAGCTAAGGTCGACACCCTCCTCACAGCAGTCTGACATGTTGAAGTGTCTCTCTCTGTGTTTAGTACAAGCCATGAAGCACAGCAAGATAATTAAACCCCTGCTCTGCATACTGTTAAAAACCTTTTTGTCCCTCACCCTTCTCTTTTAATTGTCATTCCTACACGTGACAATATGTTTGCAAACAATCTAGTGAGATGAAATGAATAAATGTTTTTTGAAGTTTTTTTAATTTAATGGAGGACTAAACCAAAAATATAGCAGCTCAGCTGGAGGAAGTGCGCTTGCTCTATGGGCCACAGGATGAAGAAATATGTGGAAGATCCAGTTAATTTTATACCCGTAAATCAAACTTTTTTGGCTTCATGCACCACTTAGCATACATATATAAACTGTATATATACTGTATACATAATAAAGGATTATGGTTGTGGCCACATGATGTTATAAAGACAACTACTACTAAACTAGAGTTTAGGTTTTCAGCCCTTTCTATTTGTAAACTTTTAGCTCCAAAATTGATCCCAGTTTTTGCAGGCATGTGCACACATAGACCTCAAAGGGTGCTTGAGAAAGTGCTCTTTTTCTGGCATGTTTTTTTTAAAAGTTAAAGTAAATTAATTATTATGACATTAATACTCAGTACACACCAATTTTTGAACTTGGCTTTAATTTTGATCACAACTACACAACTTTACAGTTGTGACGATATCACACTGACAAAATCTGTCCACAGACATATAAACACCTTGCGAAATACTGTGAAAACAATACAAATCAACACTGTTCCGGCTGATAACAAGTCTTGGGAATCTCCCATGGCCCTGTCTGCTTACCAAGCAACCTTACAAAGGGGTCCTGACCCCAAGATGGAAAACTCCTGAAGTAAGTAAAACACGAAATGACATGGCAGGATTTATAGTTAAAACTGTTGTTCAAAGCTGTGCAACATTTATTAAATATGCATTAATTAGAATTTTGACTTTTGGTTTAAAAAAAAAGGAAGAGGTGCTTGTAGGGAAGAGTGTTGAACAGAGAAACAAGGGCAAGAGACAGCCTTCAGAGGATAAATCCAATCACCTTGAGTAACATAACACCTTCCAAGCACTGCGAGAACTCTTCTTGGCAGGTTTGCCTTCATGTTTATCACACTGTAAGCCTGTTCATGCAACATTCCCGTACGGCACGCACATCCAGAATTTCCTGTGTAGTGTGAAAGAGGTGAGGATAACATGTTCTGAAAGTGTGTTTATGTGCACTTTCAAATGTTCAAAGAGTGTCCAAGCCTACAAACATGGACTGAAATCCGTGACAGGTAGCGGAGCTGCATCAATGAACTGTGATGCATGTGTGTGAGTTTATATTTTACACCAGGACCAGTGTCGACCTCTTGGTGTGTGTACGTGTGTGAACTGTCAACATTTGGAGATTAGATCATACTTACTAGGCATCTCTGGTGGCAAAAAAGCTTCTGTTCATCAAACTAATAAGCAACTGCGAGTGAGGTTTAAAAAGGTCAGAGATCATAGCTGTGTTAAAATAAACAGTGTAACGTCTGTATGTGTTTCTTGTGTGTACACTAAGAGAGCAATTTTTCTTTCTTTATTTAAGTCTCTAGTGTGGCTGTTGGCTTTGTTATCAGCTGGAAGCGAACTGAGCAACAACTGTTCTGGCGATATGAAAAAATTGAAACAGAAACTTCATATTACAGACGTCTGATCTCACAGTGGGATCCAGCATTTTAAAAAATCTGGCAATACTTGAAAACAACATCTTGGCATCCACAGTGATTAATTACTGCATCTTTAACACACATGCACACACACACACACGCACACACACACACACACACACACACACACACACACACACACACACTCAAAAGCTTTCCCTGTAGCTCTGGTGCAGCTTTTGATTGCCTATTGTCCAACTTCAGCCAAAAGATCTAATCTGTAACTTTGAACTTTTTTTGTTCTACAGCTTACTCTGTCATGTTGGAAATGTTTCACAGGCCGGAGGTGGCAGCAATGACATTGACATGGTACTATAAAATGTCACCATGTCTTACATCACCTTGGTGTAATTTGCTGTGATAAAAATGTCTATTCCACCTTAACCTCAGCTCTTATTTCTCATCTTCTCTTGGCATTTTTCTTGTACCTGATTTTTGGAGGGTCACAGGGATATTGTCAGGGTGCTGTGACTCTGACCCTTTGACACTCTGACACCTCTTTATGTCTGATGGCTTGTAACAGCAGAGCGAGGAACTGAAGTATGCTTTAACTGTAAATTATTGTAAATTAATTCTTGTAATTTAAAGGACCAATGTGTAGGATTTAGTTTTTATCTAGTAATAAAGCCAGAACTATTTACAACTCCATCTGAAACATGTAGGAAGAACTATGGTGGCCACAAAACACAAAAAAAGACGAAAGGCCAGTATTTTGTGTGTCCATTCTGGACTATTATAGCATAGCGGTAAATGTGTGTAGCATATCCTTACTGTAAATAGTGATTCTGCGATTCTGTTTGTTTGTTTGTTTTTTAAGAAGAGGGATGGAAAGAAGTGGACCTAGACCGCATCAACTCGTGTATGATGCTGACTCATCAAACAGATAAAAGGAACCAAGACTGCGATAATGCTGAAGAACGGAAACGAATACAAGGCCATGCCAGTACACACAACCACACAACTTGTCTAATAACCTTACATTTGCCAAGGACATGACCTGGGTGACCTTGCTGTGATTATGAGCATGCGGTATCTGCAACTGTGTTTGACCTTTTTCTCCTGCTGTAGTACAGCTGGTATTGATGTTTATGTACAGTTATGTCCCAGGTTTGTACTTTCAGAAAATTAAACAACCCAGAATGATTTCTGAAATTGAATTATAGAATTAACTCCATTATATCACATTGGAATTTAAAACTCCCACCTCAGAGTAAAAAAGATATGGGTTTCTTTTGGTTTCTACAGCAATTAGTAGCCTGATTTTGCACTGGACTGGACAGAGGCACTTCATGTATTTGCAATTCCCCTTTGACCTGGGCCTGAAACCTCCTCCCCCCGGAGTCCAAAGCTCCTTTGCTAGCAGTGTAAATATACCAACACTCCCCAGTTGCTTTGGGCTCGCAGCCCGCTCAGCAATGACTGAGCTAACTAGAGGTAGAAAAGTTACATAATGGGGTTTTAATATTTGCAGACTCTCAGCAATAACTGCAGCCTCACTAACCCACTTCGTGCAGCCACTTCCAAGGTTTCTTTCTTCTTTCATTTATTTTTTTTTATTACTTCTGTTCTCATTAATGGTCTCTGGTCAGTGAATACATTCAGTTTGTTCTTTTAAGTGAGTGTTTTGAAACTAAAACCCAGCTGTATAATTCCAAATATCATATCAAATACATATTTGAAAGCCTTAACCTTTATATGTAATAAATCATTAGGGAATAAAGTAAGATAAACCTCGACAAAAATGTCCTGTTTTATCATTTTTTAAGACCTTATACAGCATTGGGTAGTCATTAAATTACCTCAACCTCAGTCTTTCTATTCTTCAAGATAGCTTTACAATGTCACAAGATTAATTTGGCTGTATTCATTATTGTCATGCATTTAGAGGAAGGGGGTAAGATAAAGGTCAGCTTCGCTTAATTGATCGATATCATTTATCTGGTATCCTTCCAAAGCTCATTTACTCACACAGCCTTTGATCACAGGTAAGCAATACGTTGAAAGGGTTTTCTAGTTAACTAAATGTCTATGTCATTATGTAAACTGAACAGTGACTGGCAGCTAGTTTGAAGCCAGGGACCAGCTTGGTAATGGGGAAAGTGAATACAGAACTAATCTGCCTGAATAAATTCAAAAAGGTTAAAGAAAAAATGAAATTCATGAAATTTACCACAGGTATACTTGAAGGACAGGAGTTAACCTTTGTATGAATAGCATCTGCTAATGGTTAGATGAGAATGCAAAGAAAGCAGAGAGAGAGAGTCGGAATCCTTTCCTACTGCCACTGTGCAACATGAGCATGAAACTTGATACTGCTACATCATTGATGACTATGGCGCTGTATGTTTCTGTTAATTTTCTGTCTTTTTGGGGCCTGGTGCAGTGTCCTCTCAGCTAGAGACAGAGCTATATAAACAAGTAAAAGTGAGAAGGGGAGAAACAGGGAAATGAAACAGATGAAGATAAGGCACTAAAAAGAAAGCAGGAGAAAAAGGTGATTGATCCTTTTTTCATAAAACCAGAACTGCTTAAGGCTATTTATTAAGTAGCTTTCTGTACTTTCCCCTTAACGACAAAACCCAACCACTCTCCTCCTCCCCTTATACATATGACCTACTATAGCTGCAGTGCTCATATATACTCCCATGCATTTTACGCTGTACAGCCATAAATAAACTCCCCCATCCTGTGTATCTTTCCTGCAACTATCTTCTCCCCCAATTCTGCACCAGCCTCTGCAGTCTTCACTCACTCAAATGTTGAAGTCATGGCTGTATGGGAGTTTTCACCACACATTGATTGAAAGCATTTCTACTCAGACCTTTAGTTGCACCTTCTTTCCTAAAGCTGAAAAGGGAACCAAATTCATGTTTTCCAAACGATTCATTCCTCATCCCGAGTCCTTTTCCCACAACCTAACCTCTCTTTATATCACTAATGTGAAATATGACTGGACTGCATTCAGTGTAGGGAGAGTGTGTCCCTGTAAAAGTTGGACTTATTACAGCCAACTATCTCTGTTGGAATGGGTTTGCTATGTCAATATAATGAAGAGAGTGTGTACAGAGTATGTATACAGTATTTGGCAAATACAATATGACCTTAACGCCGTGTCAGAATAAACCAAGCTCAGATCAAGAGGAGAAATGGGGCGTGACAAAAACAGGAATTTTGACTGACGTGGATAATGGGGTGGAGCTGATTTAAAATGCTGTATGAGCAGCACCCATCCAGCCACTATGCATAACCGCTTATCCTCACAGTGCTGCGAGGGTTGGAACCCATCCCAGCTGACACTGGGCGGTCAGGTAGTTGCAGACAGGTCGCCACTTCATCACAGGCAGGAGCCAAACAGCCATTCACACTCACATTCACACTTATGGGCAATTTAACCCACATGTCTTTGGACTGTGGGAGAAACCCGGAAACACCTGGAGGAAACCCATGCAGACACAGGGAGAATATGCAAACTCCACACAGAAAGGTCCTAGTCTCAGCTACGCAACAGGTTTAAACCTGGAACTTTCTTGCTGTGAGGCAGCAGTGCTAACCACTGCACCAGTGTGCCACCCTGTACAAGCAGCAGTTTGCAAATGAGCAATGCAGCAGCAGAATAGCAGAGCAAAGCAGTGTTCAGAGTATGAAGAGCCTTTAATAGACCACCTTATTGCAAAAGGTGAGTTTGATGCTGAAATGAACTCTTAATTCTTGTTTGGTCAAGTTCTGGTATCAGTATGTATTGAACATCCATCTTTTTTATCTAGCCAAGTTGCAACTCGAACAATTTTAATGTGCTTAAGCACTATATTTTATATTTCAACCCTTCTTTTCACTATGATCACCTTTTGCGGCCAGTACAGTTAAAAGCTCTGGTCTGTACTCAGAGGGAGATCGATATCATTTAAATGGGGACCAAGCACTGTTTAAAAAAATTTTTTTTCAGCAATGGTTTGTCAATACAGTTTAAAGTGGAGATGTGTCACGACTGAACTATGGACCAGAACCCAAATGCACAACTCTCAGACGAAAGTTTCAAAATAAGGTTTTTATTAACTAAACAAAAATCACTCCAATGAGGTAAGACTAAGACTAAGGAAACAAACAGAAAATCACTTTAACAAACAAAGTAACAAAACAACAAGACCGGACAATGGCAGTGGTATGGATAAAGTGCTGGTTCTCTGACACATGGGACAAGACGAACTGGCACAGGACAAAGGGAGACACGGACTATATATATACACACACACAAGGTAAGGGCACAGGTGGAAACAATCAGGGCGGAGACAGGTAATCCCAAGAGCGGGAAAACCGACAAAAGGGAGAAAGTAAAACTGGTGACAAGAGACAGTCAGGAAGTGGAACCAAAATAAAACAGGAAATCACAAGACAACATAGACACGAGACAAAACTGAATGAATTAACTTAACAAAGTTTCCTGGACATGACAAGATGTTTATTGAATTCTGTGGGGGAGAAGAAAAAATGACGATGACAGAAGAGGAATAGGATACAAAAAAATAATAATAACAGGGAACAGGGAAATACATGCAGTATGTTTGTTTGTTCAAACTACTATTTAATAGAATTATTAAGCATTTTTTGAGAATGCTGTTTTGCCCACATCATCATGTGTAAACCATTGATTGTTTTTGTGACACAGACGATTTTGATCTGCTTATCAGTAGACTAGCAAAATGAAACAAAACAAATACCTCAAAAAAACCTACTTGTCTTTTGGGCAAAATCACGCGCCCGCACACACACACACACACACACACACACACACACACACACACACACACACACACACACACACACACACACACACACTACAGTACTGTGGAGAGCATGCACTCAAGTGCAGATCTGATTCTATACCCTACAGATCAATAGCTTTCTGTGCTGTACACCTCTCTGTTTTAATCTATTACTGACACCACTGACTGACATCAAACACTTTAAACTAATGTCTATTGATAACACTGAGAGGCAGAGAGAGAGGAAACATAATAGAGAGGAGGGGCACAAACAAAATAAATACTGTAAAAAAGAGGAGAGTCAGTTAAAGGAACCTCGAGGGAAGGTAAGGAAATAAAAGCAGTGCTGGAGCTGCAGAGACAGGAAATAAAGAACAGAGGCAGTCAGCTAGTCAGTTGAAAATATATAAACAGAAATAGAAACAATTGAACAGCATTGTATGTGTGTGTAGAGTCATAGAAATAGCATGAGGGCAATGGAGGATTAAAGAGAAAAATAAGGGGAAAAAGGAGATTTAAAACATTCATTCATGAAAAGTAAAGAAAAAGAGGAGCCTCTGCAAAACAAAAACCAGGAAAATGCATACATAATGACACCTTTGTGTTTTTATTTTTGACTTTTGTGTTAGCTGCAGTCTCCTGCCATCTGCCTATCATTGGTGTCTGATCATTACAGCCTGATGTTTTGAGACGTCTCTGTGTCTGGATTCATTCTAAATCTGTGCTCTTATTACTTTCCTCCCACTCCCTCCCCTTTGTCTCTTTAGAGTAGCTAATGTGCATTGCGGCACCCAGAATTTATTCCAAACTTTTATACATCAAAACTGTGAGGCATATATACCAAAACCAGTCTGTTAAAAGATGCCCACTGGCTCACTGAAGAACAGGAATCTAGTTTCTTCTTAAGCATTCTGCATACTGGCTTTGGAAATGGTTCCTAAAAACTAAACCTAAGAATTACATTTGTCTTTTTTACGTTTCATAAAATAAGAACTCAAATATTTCAAAATCAAATCACAAATTCTTTCCTAATTATCTGTCCGGTTTTAAGTCTTTGTAATACTGATATAATGACAAACCATTAAGATAAGAGAACACGACAAGGACAGCTGTTTTCTGCATTGCAAAAACATGCAGGAAAAACAAACACCAAATTAGTCATTTTAAAAGCATTTTTAAATTACACACAGCTAGCACACAGAGTGCGATAAAAGGACTCAATACCCCTGTGAATTTAGATCCTATCCCTGAAAGTGCTGTCTAATATACACACGCGTATGAAATGTAAAATACAACCACAAGCAATAACGATGAGCTGCTGAGCTGCTGATAGCTTTGCAGCCACATCAGATCTTGCTGAATGTACCAACGGTACCAACATATTTCAGATGCTCTCTCATGAAGTGCACTAGTGAAGTGAATCCAGATAGAACCCTTTATATCCTCCTAATTTTGTATTCAATCCATACTGAGCTCAAACTGTAGGGAGAACAAGAGGCTGTGAGGAAGAGTTGTGAGACAGTGGAGTTGTGGGTTTTAAAAATGGGGATTAACTCAATATCAGGAAGATATATTAAAGGTCCAGTACCATTTAAGAGGCTCTATTGAAATGGAATATAATATTCATAGTTGTGTTTTCATTAGTGTCACCCAAAAATAGTTTTTGTTACCTTAGAATGTCTCGTTCTATTGCCATTGAACTTTTGATTGTTTAATCTGAAATAGGGGGCAGACCAAGACAGCATACCAACCATACAACTACCTGAATGCGATTTCCTTTTCCTATGACATTATATGTTTTCCTTGTGAGGGTAATGGAAGTGGGATGCTCCTTTTTTGCGGGCCGTACAGGCTATCACACTTTCTTTAGTCATGCCCGCATTTCCTTGCCTGTCCATTTCTCTTCCTTTCCTTGCATACCTGAATATGTGCCAATATGGTTTCCTGGCCATGATGGAAAACATTTGCCCTTTTTTAAATAAAAGACACACAAGCTGACTGTGGCATATAAAAAAAATAGTCTTGGAGCAGAGCAGGTGATTTAAGGGAGCAGGGACTGTTGAATTCTGGTTCAGACTTTAAAAAACAAAGCTAGTATAAAACGTCAAAGAGTGTGAGGAGGATTAATGGAGGAAACAAATTTTTTTCTGCAATAAAACCCTTTCACGTTTCTACTGAATTTTAAAACATATACTCTACCAAAGAGGTGTAATGAGCAATAAATGGGCAGTTTCTCCAAACTATCAAGTGGGTAATAAGATAATGAATAGCTGCTAAAATGAGGCGACCTTCTGCGACTGTGGCATTGGGAACTCTCCCATCTGGGAGAAAAGACATAAGACATAGACCCTCCTTCTTCCCAATTATGCCTGGAATAGTTTCCATAGAGTCCTTTGAGTTGCCCGTTGTCCCCTCCACACACACACACACACACACACACACACACACACACACACACACACACACACACACACACACACACACACACACACACACACACACACACACACACAAGACCTTTTCCTAAACTGACACTTTAATTGGTCCTGAGCCACAGTGAGAAGGAGGGCTGACATGACACTTTGGCTAATGACACAGTCTGTCCTGTTGGTTAGGGATGGACACGCACACACACACCCACACACTAATGAGGAACATGGATCCTGTCTGAACTCAGATGCTCAAAGAGTATCAAAGCACCAAAGTTAAGCTGAAATCGGAATTTGTTTTATTCACGCAAATAAAGTTCCATTTGACAGATGTGTGTGCTAGTACATACACACACACACAGAGTAGACTCAACTTTAGCAGAGTCATCGGGCAACACACTGGATTTGCCATGCATATATTACAAGTGAGTTCACAAAACACACTGAATACCATGTATGTAGGATTATAAACCACTGTGCATGTCCCAACACAGAATGTTTTCTTTACTGTTGATCATTTACATTCTACTGTACTGTACTGTACTGTAAATGTGGGAGTTAACTTTTCAACAATTTGGGAAGTACGCTTATTTTTTAAATTTTTTCCGAGGGTTACATGAGAAGAGTGACACCACTCATGTTCAGCCTAGCACTTTATGTGTACTGTATCGTGCATTCTATTGTGTGGGCTGCCAGATACAGTCTGTACGCATGTTTTAGTAATCCTGTCTGTCCAGCAATGACAGTATCAAACCTGGCAACCTCACTGTGACAAAAATGAAGTTACTGTGCCTGACTGTGTTTGCCAATAGTTACACAATGTGCAGTAACTAAATCCACAAGTTGTTGTTTTTACATTTCTGTTTGTGTTCGGATTAAACAAACCTTGCCTGGGCGAGAGTGGTATCTTTTCATCTAGCTCAAATTTAAGAAAGAAAAACATGATCATAACATAATCTTTAAACTCATCATTTCCTTGAATCTGCACATCTTTTTCTTTTGGGATTTTAGCTAATAGGTTAACTGTAGCAAGTCTCTCTACTACTGTGAGTTCCCTCAGCACACAATCCAGCAGGAGGCTTTTATAGCCCTCTTCAAAAGCCCCGGACAGTGATGACTCTGATGTGTGTGTGGCAGACAACTCAGGTCCACCACACTACTGCATTAGGAGAGGTGAGCGTGATTACTCAATGCGTAGCTGAGATCAGTAGCTGTCTGTCTGTCTGTCTCTCTCTGTCTCTGTCTCTCTCTCTGTCTCTCACCCCAACTGGTCGAGACAGGCGACCACTCACCTAGAGCTGAAGGATCTGTCCTAGGTTTCTGCCTTTTAACAGGCAGTTTTTCCTTGTCCTTGTCGCCAAGTGCTTGCTCATGGTGGTACTGTTGGGTCTCTGTAAATAATGTTATAAAGAGTTCGGTCTAGCCCTGCTCTATTTGAAAAGTGTCCTGAGATAACTTCTGTTATGAATTGGCGCTATACAAATAAAATTGAATTGAATAAACTTACCTGGTGCAGCTCTCAAAAGCCGTCCCCACACCACTCTCTCTCCTGCAGCTGAGTGTAAACTACACCCACCTCCACATTAACCTAACATCGACAAAAAGGAAAGACAAGAAGACAAAAATTGAGCACAGCGTTAGTTCAGGCAGGCCACCAAGTCAAACTCAGCGCTCAGTGCCATTGCTGCTGCGCTCCTTGTCTTAAGCTTTCCACGTATGCACATGGAAGGGCAGGGAGGTCCCAGAACAGAGCCATACCACCAAATATAACATTCTGCATTTGGAAATAAAGTTTTCTTTTGACAAAAGTGATCCTGACTGAACATTAATTATCAAGTGGTTCACACGGTCTACATTGGATTGCAAATTGTAAATGTAAACACAATATATATATTTTTTTTTTTCCATAGAAACTCTCTCCCATATTGACAAAGACATGTTGAGACAAGTTGTGGACACTGAATGAAATGGCAACAATAAACAATACCAACTAAGTTAAATCTGTCTCTGTGAAATTCTGAAGTCATACAGCCGGCAATGCAGATCATTCTTGAGCAGGGCCTTATTCTTTACTCTATTTCATCTTCTCTGGTCTTTCCCTTATCTGTCCTGAGGGGTTTCTGCCTCATTGGAGGCATGGTGAGAGGCTGATGAATGGACACACCCCGCTGTGTCTCGTCCAGTCTGTTCAACATGACCGACAGCCAGAAAGAAAAAGACCGTAATCAATCATTTGATATTTCTCCCTTTCCTATGCATACAGTCATTCATTCCCTTTTCTCCATTAAATTTTTGTGGCTTCACTGCTTTCTGAAGTACTCATTCCTTCCCTCTGAAGTATCATTCTTCCCATTTTCTCTTGTTCTTTCTTTCTTGCTCTTTTATTGTTCTCTTTTCTTTCCTTTTCTCTTCCTTTCTCTCTCCACCTCTCTGTGTGAGTTTTTTCCCTGCTCCTTTATGACTCACACCCTGCCAGTCGCGTTTTGCTCCGCTCAGCAAAGTATGTGTGCTCAAATCATCCCTGTCACTTTTGTGTGTGCAACACTGTGAATGTCTTCCAGGAGACACTGTCTGAAAATGCGCACCATTATCCCCACAATGAAATGATCATCGCGCATCGACCCTCTCTATGATGGCTAGCTTTATAGCATAACTCGGGCATTATGCACACACACAGCACTTTTTTAAGGTTAGGGAAAGATTATGGTCTTGATTAAATATTGAAAAAGTCAACAGTGACTTAAAGCACAGGGCAAGATCTAGTGATGGGCATAGCAGTTCTTTTAAGTGAATTGTTCATTAAAAATATTTATTCAAAAGATTGGTTCATCGGATTGTTCAGTGTTTGACCAGAGCTCCGACTGTGTAGTCCCACTCACTCATTTGTGAAGGATAAGCCTGTGAGCTGAGAATTCAGTTGGATAAAGATACAGTTTGCAAACTGAATATTCAAGTCCTATCTACATGTATATTTCGGTGACACATAGGCTAGGAAGGCAGGCTGGAGCGACTCAGCGTCTGTGTATTACTCAGGGCTCATGTTCACTGTGTAGTACGTTCAATGGAAGGAATCAATGCAATGTCCCCTCACAGTGAAAAGATCTGAGACAGCATCTTTACAACAGTCCTTTTTTAAAAACAGGAAATTTACATGTGCAGCGAGCAAAGCTATCCTATTATACATACAGCATATATATTTTTGCAAATGGTAATTATTGAATAAAATATTTGATGCTGCTTCCTACATCGAGAGTTCCAAGACATGAGAGAGAGGGAGAAATGTGGGCTTGAGCGTCTATCACTCTGTGTGTCAGTGTATCCCTACTGACTGAAAACAGATCTAAACACTAGCAGGACTGTTACTTTATTGACATTCAGCCTGAACCATAACCCAAACCTGGGCCTCAGGATACAAACCCAAAACCCAGAACACGCAGTTCAGTTCAAAAACATTCCCGCAGTCACAATATGTGCTAAAAAATCTAGGTAAAAAGTGTTCTTTCCCACACACGTATAGTCACACATATATCATGGGATACAAAGGGACAGCATCAGCATACAATATTTTCTTTTTCTTATTCAACTCTTCCCCTCCCTCCCAGAAAAGAGCAAATTATATAGGTGTGTGTGTGTGTGTGTGTGTGTGTGTGTGTGTGTGTGTGTGTGTGTGTGTGTGTGTGTGGTAAAGGCTTGCCAGTTCCTTGTCCTGACACTTGGGTTTATTCTTAGATATTGGGCTGCTGGAAGGTACAAGAATCTGCAGGGA
Source organism: Dicentrarchus labrax (assembly GCF_905237075.1). NCBI lineage: Eukaryota > Metazoa > Chordata > Actinopteri > Moronidae > Dicentrarchus > Dicentrarchus labrax. The sequence goes on from NW_026136702.1 coordinate 17,799,760, forward strand.
GGGTGGACACATGCACACACACACACACACACACACACACACACACACACACACACACACACACACACACACACACACACACACAAATAACACTTACTAACAAAAGGACATGCACATACACTCACACACGCACTTACACGAAGCATTCAGTGCTGTCTGTCAGATCTGTGTCTGACAGTGCCGCAGCTCAGTTGACCCCAGTTCTCTTAACCCAAGGTCACCTCTGACTAACACACACACACACACACACACACACACAGAGCAAGAGAGAGAGAGAGAGAGTTCAGATTAAGGCCCAGACATCAGCTTCAGTAGTCCATTAGAAAATGATGACTTTGTTCTTCTTTCTCTATATTCTCTATTTATCTGTTGTTCATTTTATTTATCATTTCTACATATGATTCTCTTTTTTAAAAATCTTTATAATTCGGCTAAGACATTGTAGTATTTGGCACAAAGGGCTACTGCTTCAGGACACAAAGCAGGACCCATTTTAATTTGGCAAGTAAAACACAACTTAATTCCATTTCCATTAATCCACTGTTCTCTTGACAGTTTATTGACAGTTATCATCCCTTATCACCACATTTGGCCATATAGTGTAGCACCTTATCTGTTATAAGACTTATCTTGTGTACTACTAAGTCTTTCTTTCTTTCTTTCTTTCTTTCTTTCTTTCTTTCTTTCTTTCTTTCTTTCTTTCTTTCTTTCTTTCTTTCTTTCTTTCTGTCTCATGTTCACCCACATGTTTCCCTCACTGTCTACTTATTATTTCTTTGCTAGGGTGTGATCAGTCATAAGTATGGTGATTAGCAAGAAAGGGAGAGTCAGAGGGGGAGTTAATATGACAGAAAGATGGAAAAGGACAGAATGATAGAGACTGAGGGAAAAAAAGGGAGTTGGAGAATGAGTGAAACCCATTACAGTGGGTCTAAGCAGAGATTTATGTCGGCCAGAACTTATTACAGACGAACAGCAGATGAACAACTGGTGGGAGAGAGCTGCAAGAAAGCCATACATTATTCATTGGAATCTTACAGCTTTCACACTCCTCTCTTCTCCTCCAACTTTTCCTTGATTTGTCTCTTTTCCTCCCTTTTGCTAAGTCATTTTTCTTTCCTCTCGCTCTAGGTTTCAGTCCTTTGTTTATTCTCACTTTGTATCTTTCTGTATCTTCATTTTCCTTCATACAAGGCACTTTTCAAGTCTCTGCAACCTTGTCTGGACACATACACACACACACACACACACACACACACACACATATATGCATGTATCAGACAGTCCCTTGGGATACTTAGTATGCAGCCATGATACAGATGTCCCACAGCCATGCACACAGTAAATATCACAGAGCAGACACACACAGTACGTACTGGACATGTGAGGACGTTCCATAAACTAAAAATAATTTAATATCTGCTTAACAGAAGCATCACCCTCATGCCCTGAAGAAAACCTCATCCTGATTCTACCATTTCTTCGGATTTTCCAAAGATGTCTCAAAAACAGCGTTCTGATATTGCTGCTTCTCCAGGCTGTTCTGTTTCTGTGAGGAAATTAGAACAGTAGAAAATAATTAAAAACATGCATCACACATACAACCTACGTCCAGGCCGACCTAGGGCTCTGTCTGAGTGCTCTGACCACATTGATGCAGTGACAGAGTTTCTTTCATGGCCGCCGACAGCGAGAGCATCACAGTGTAGATGACATCATCACACAGTCATCAGGGTGAGATGGGGTGTGAGCCCTTAGAGATTTATTGCGTAAGATGCTTTTTCATGAAACTAACGGCAGTATCAGTCAGTTTAATCAATGTGCAGTTACCAAACAACAGTATAATATAATAATATGTCCTTTATGTTTTTTAACATATATTTTGCTTGCTCTTGCTCATCTTGTCCTGGATGGTCATGATGCTCTGCTGTTTATCTTTTTTTAAGTCATTTAAGCTGCATTTATTGTTTTAAAGGGGCTCTCTAACCTCTCAGCAATTAAATCTGCATTAATGCATTATGGTCCATGAGGGGCTAAATGATTACAAACAAGCTGTCAGAAACACAGCCCAGACATATTATCACCTTATACATTTGTTTGTCTATGTTAGCAAATAATTACCCTTACCTACTTACACATACAGCAGACAATAAGCAGCATTATCGTATATTATATAGCATGTATTATTTGTGGATTTATCAGAGCTAAAAAGGGGGCCCGGTGCAGGTGGAAACAGAGTTTATGAGAGTATCACTAAACTCTGGGGCCATGAAAGCAAACTAAGCTAAAAGAGGCTATAAAAACCTCAGTGAAACATTATAATTCTCACTGGGTTCATCACTATGAGCAGCCCCTTTACATATCTGGCCATTTGATAAAAATCAATCATTCGCAAGTAGCTCAACATCACACACACATTTCACATATAATGGCCTTGTAAAGTTGATATGGTGAACGTGTTGTTCAACAGTTGCCTGTTTACACATCCAGCAAGCAAAGAGCAACATTAGCATTCATTTGAATTAACTTTGCTTTAAGTCAAAAGTTCAACTCCTGAGAAAAACAGCTGGGTCTTCAGCAGCTAAATGCTCTACGGTGTTCGTCAGCTTGAAGTCACAAACTTTGTGTACCATTATGCTTAGATTAATTATACAGCCAGCAAGATGTCAGCCAGAAGCGAATCTCAGGAAATATTTATGACGTGGCAAGAGACTTTAAGGAGTTGCAATACGTGATGATTTATCGCAAACACAAATCACATTTATCAATATTTGCTTTGAAAAGCCCCCAAATTATAAGATTTGAACTCAAAAATATTTATATATTGTAAAACATAAGTAAAGGGGCATTAGAAATAAATCAATTTTATTTCTAAATCTTCAGACATGTTTGCAAGTCTGTCTATTTTCATTTAACTTAAAGGTCCAGTTTGTAACATTCAGGAGGCCCTATCAGCAGAAATAAATTAGAAAATGTATAGGTATACTATAAAAGTTTTAAATTATTTTTACTTTCAAGAAAGAGGATTTTAATACCCACATTTTAGTTTTCATATTGTGTAAGAGAGAAGAAAGTCTAATAAAATTGATTATCCAAAGATGAGCAGCTGAATTAAAATGTGATTAAATAGCTATTAGTGCTTGCTCACTGAAGGAAAAGAGAGCAATAGCAGGAGTGAGTACAATGAGATGTGTTATCAGTACTCATTATTTACTGCCCTGTCAATCAAGGAGACTCAATTTCACTGAATAATGATGAATGAGACAATGACATTGAATATATACATTCTATTTCATGAAATTGGAGATGGAGGGAAAAACAGCAGGTGGGTGGAAATGGAAAGAACATACACATAGAAAATTTGTCAGGTAGCATGTTTTAGTTTGGTTTGCCAGCATAAAGATTGCTGTTAGAGATTATTAAAATGATTACGATGATGGAAACTTGAATGTTTTGTGTTGACTACAGGGCATGTGGTCGCTGTAATCGCATCAGCTGGATCAGTGCTGGATGTCAGGGAGTATATGACTGAACCAAAGTGAAGAGCTCTTTATGTGTAAGTGTTTCAATTAACCAGAGTGAATAAAATAAGGAGTTATTGTCCAAGTACATAAAGATGGTGTGATACTTCATATTTTCCAAGTCAGCTTGTTTAACTGGTTATTTACCGTCTGGATAATCAGCTCAACATATTGTCTGGTTTTCTTAGTTGAATTCCTCCTAGTCGTGTCCCTGCCTCTTCAAATAATAGATTTTAAAAAATGTTCTTGTGCAGATTAAACCCTTCCCCTCCTTTCAGTTGCTCTGCTGTTGATCCGTCTTGGCATTTCTCTGCAGGCGTTCATGAGGCCAGCTGTCACTGACAAATCGGGACCCTTCAGCTACAACATCCAGAGGAGACAAGAGACCAAAAGAAGGATGTTTCCACTCTTCTCTTTCTCTCAGTGTGTACAGGCTATCTTTCAGTATGTCTCCTTTCAAGGTCACTTGGTGTTCACATCCTGTGGTTCTGTTGTTTTCTCGAGACAGAACATATTGTACATATTATTATTGTAACATAATGTGTTATTGCCAGTCCATGAGAGTATGAGTCACAAAAGTCTTGTGTACAAATGTAATTTGTTTTGTTTTCTCCACTTGAGAGTTACATTTTCAAAAAGCATAGCAGTCCTCAGCTGTAAATTGACCATGCACTTGCTGTGAAGCTGATTGTTCCTTGATTTCAATTGGACATTCAAACAACTTTCTATTCATCAGCTACATAGTCAGTCCTGAAATAATTCGTGTTAACTTTTGTTGTTAATACTTTTTTTAGGTGACTGTTGTTCATAGTGTGAAGGCCCTTGCAGATGTAATGCGACAACACTGCACTCTGAAACCCATTATTTCCAATGGCTTGCACTGTACCACGACGGAAAATGGAGAAAAAGCTAATCGAGAACCTAACTTTGTGTGTCTGAATTCCCTGAGTTTACATTTGTATCAAGACCTTGGGGCGGAAAACTTTATCTTGAAAACACATTTCTGTCTATGTAGGCATTGGTGCTTCCTGTGCCTTAACAGGTAGCTTGTAGGCAGGCATTATCTAGCCGATATGATAAACATGGCTTAGATATGTTATATGGTTTACAAAGTGTTCCACGTTAATAAAAAAATTACACCTTTTTTGTTCTGTCCTCTGCAACTTCCTGGAACCCCTAGTCAGATGTGCCCTGAACCCAGCAGCGAGCGCAGCTCAAATGCCGTTATGTCTGAAAGGGCCTTGAGGCCAGAAGTTCATCACTGCTCCCTCAACAGTATCACTGGATCAGCTTCTGGACAGACAATCTGTTTTGGCACAACAAAGTTGATTAGCTCACTTCCAAATTGTAAAACCAGCTTATTTTGTACCCCAGGCAGACAATTTCAGTGATGAAATTATTGCATTAAAGAGGAAAGTCTGACCATTGTACATATTTCTGTCTGAAGAAATTAGTGCACAATTTATACTGTGCTGTAACACAGATATACTCTTTTAAGACTTTTTTGAGCTGAGGTGAGGATTTCTGTGTGAATAAGATATAGTCATATTGTATGAAAACCTTAAGAAAAACTTTTAACAACTTTAACAACCTTAAATTTGCCTAAAGTATTGCATGATATACCATATACAGTAAATGTGCACTCTCAGCCCACTTGTTGTAACTCAAAGTAATGCATATCGTGTTTGCTTTACAATGTCACAGTATGGCCGACTGCCTGTGCCACTCTGTCCGAGACTGTGGTTGTCCAACTTCAATACAGTAAAACAATTGCAGGTGGCAAAAAATAATTAATGAATCTGAATCAAATAAATCTCATAACACATACATGTACACGTGCCTTCAGATCCAAACAAAATAGTTAAAAAAAACACAAATCTGCTGATATGCAAACACATACACAAACTGTGCAAGTACAGAGGCTCTAGTCCTCATGCTAATTTATTCATCATTTTCACACTCTGAAGCTTCTTCCAGGGAAAGGGTGCAAGAGAGAGGGAGGGTGAGAGAAAGACATTGACACAGAATTAGAGAATGGAAACAAAACAAAACAAGACTCGTCTAATGGTTCTATGAGGCGTTCTACAGAATAACGGTGTTTTGAGCAAAATGCTAATGTCAGGATGTTAAAATGCTCCCAATGACAATTCTGTTCACCATGTAATGTTTACCATGTTCTGCATACCACAGTAGGATGCTAATATTTGATAATTACCACTAAACACAAAGTACAGGAGAGGCTGATAGAACTGAAATTTAGTGATGCTAGATGGAAGGTGAAACCAAAGTTGTTACGACTCATCCTAAGGAGAACATAAATGTTTCCACCAAATAGTGGTCGAGGCATTTCTCTAAAAACCACACATCAACCTCATGGGAAAGGTTACAAAAGTACATCGTCTGAGGACCATGAATGACCATGAAAGTCAGGTGACATTATCCCCAGGGTCTGCATAGGGAGGAGTTTGTTGAGGGTGGATGGGTCAACAAAACATCAGATTTTAACTGACAGTCAGTGCTGTTTTTTTTTAAGCATCACCACGATCGTTCCTTAACATAACCTGTTAAGCATGCAATTATTATTGTCACCATGACAGATGAAAGTCCCCTAACCTTAACAGAGTAGTGATTTCAACCCAAATCACAATGCTTAACTCTTATGAACTGGGGGGGGGGTCAGGTTGAATCATTCCTGTGTTATATCAGATGATGATATAGAGCAGCAAAACAGACATTTATTTATCTGAAAATGTCACAGAATATCCCTTCAAGGAAATTACTGTCAGAGGAGATAAGAGGACCTCCTGCTGTTAGATTGTCTGCCATAGGGGAGGCTACTCAACTCTGCCATTTTAAGAGACTCCAAGTGAGGGAGAGAATAACTGAGTAAATTTGAGAAGAGATAGAGAGAGTTAGCTGCTACAAGTTGCAGCATTTTAGTGATGACTAATCAGTATGTGTGTGTGTACCACAAACACTCATATCTTTGCATCCTCTCTCCTAACCCATCTCTGCATCATTCCATCCCCTGTTCTTCTTCCTCCCTCCAGCTTCCTCTCTGTATCTCTTTCCACAGACTGCTGCAGCACACATCATTTATCTGCTGCTCAGCTCCAATCTGTGTTTTTGTCTGTGTATGAAAGGATTGCGTAATAGCTTCACAGGGGAGATGGGGTTTGGAAGGGCTTGAGGATTAAGCGTGTTTCTCGTCAGGTTGTTTTGTTTTTTTTAAATGGCTTGGTTACAGTGTGTTTGTGTGTGGGGGGTCTTGGATCGTCACTGCTATCATCAATCAATCCATCCTACTGTACCATCACGCCTTCCTGCTTCCACTCGCCCCTCAAATACATGGTATTTCCATTCATTTGTCAGTTTATACATGCATGGGTTTATTATTCATCTATCCCATTCATCAGTTTGTCCACTCATCCATTTATCTGCTCATCCAACCATTAGTTGAATAAGTATCCATTTAACCCCTTATTATTCCAAAGTTTATTTGCCTTTCAATCTTCTGTTTTCTGGGATGTAAAACTGATAGCGAACTCTCTGGTTGTGTTTTTATACTCTCAGATACAGCCCATGCTGTGTTCTACAGAGAAACAATGACAGACTCAAGCTCTCAATCTACCTCTTTTTCGCCCTTTGTGTCTCATTTTCTCTGTTTCCCTCACTTCAAACTTCCCTCCCAGTGTACAATTCCTCCCATTTTGAATAATGGTAGGCACAAGGCAGAAAGCTCAGACATTTCCTTTGCCTTAAACCTTCTTATGAGACAGATATGTGGAGTGTTGAGCCATGACCCAAATGGATACACAGAGAATAGAGGATTATAGTAGAGAGAAAGAGGAGTGAAGAGGAGTGGGGAACCATAGCTTGCATTTTTCATTTTGTGCCTCCAACACAAAGCTATTGTCCTGATTGCCTAAAGCCTTTTATGTTCACAGCCAAACACATTGAGTTATCTGCTGTTCCAATTCTTTTTCACATGGTTATAATTCCTATTGCCACTAGCAATGTCACACCGGATGTGAATGTCCAAAATGAAGCTAAATAAAGCCAATTTGAGCTCATTTTTAACCTCAACAAATTCAACCTGTTTGGATGAATTTCTGACATGACAGAAGTTTTGGTCTTCCGATGTCTTGCACAGTTGAAACAGACCCAATCACATATGCCGACCCCTCTTTTTATAGAAATTGAAACAATCTGCACACAGATGGCACAGATGATCAAGGCAGCACTTTTCTGCCTTGTAAGCAATTGCTATCAAACTTCTACCTGCCTCAGAGCTTTCAAATAAAACACTTCTGGTGGAGGTCTGGAAGTCAGGCTCCCGTGAAAGCGAGAGAGTGAGGGAAGAGAGAAGAGAGAGAGAAGAAAGGGCGACTTGGAGTTTTTGTTACCGCTGGTCATCAGGGAGTATCATTTTACCTTCATTACTTTACGATTACAGTATTATTACGATACATGACTTTGGCTACACACTTTTTAATACATTTTTGGCATTCAGTGTAAGTTTATTTCTATCGTTCCATTCTCAGTGGACAGTGAGAGATTTAGATTAGGTCAAAAATCCCTGCAATTTAATTTATTTACTTAATTTGGCTTTTTTTTTTCTTTAAATAACAAGGAGATTTTAAATCATCAAAAATCTTGTTCATTTTTACTAAAAAAAATGGGTAGGTTTTTTCTCTAAATCTAGAATTAACATGCCATCTAATGTCGGATGAGTCATTCAATGCAGAAAAAAGGTTGTTTAATAATAATATAAGAAGAAAAGGATCTGAAATGCACTCGACAGCTGTTAGAACAGCCACATTAACTGTAAACATGTGCAAGTTGCTGCATCAAGTATTCAGTTTGAAGTTTTACTGGAGTCTGTATTCAGATTTTACATGCATTCTCATATAAATACATGTACAATACACTCTGTGATATGGTAGAAAATGGATATGCACACTCACACACACACACACACACACACACACACACACACACACACACACACACAAGCTCACTCATAAAATGCATAGATTAGTTTTGAATTCCATTAGGAATTTGTGCTCACATGTTATGGACAGACACATAATCATGTATGCACACACATACATATTCATTACTTTAAATACTTATTTATTTCTGGCACAAACATGTACCATGCTGTTGAAGCTCTGTTTTGATGTCAGGATCACACACCCACACATACACTTACGTATACTCAGCAGTGCAAAACACTGTATATTGTTGCAATTTGCCACACTGTAGTGCTTTGGTATTATGAACAAGCACATTCATTAATGTGATGAATGAATGATGTGTTGACTATATAATCAGTACAGTTTGTAATAATGTTGGTGCTGATTTGGCTCAGACATACATAGACATCGTCACACAGTGATAAATATGCAGCACTTTACTGTACGAAGAACTGACTCCTGTATTAAAAGATTTTTGGCACAGATCATTTTATGCTTCACCTTCAGACTGTAGCTTGCAAATAACAAAAGTCGCCTATTTCCAAGTTAATTATCTTACAGTTTTTGTGACTGATGCCCCTGTGGTGTGAAAACCACCAATTTGCCTTTTTGTGGAAGGCAAGAACATAAAAGTATTGAGACATAATTGTAGTTATACAATTTAATATGGCTGGACTGTGCAGTTATATTGCTGCACACTATGGTTTGGATTTGGTTTGCATGTGAGATCTTATTTCCTCAAACGTGTAAGTTGCAATCTGCAACTACATAGCTGTGTATTGCCACTAAATGTGTTCCGATGTTGTACAGTATACACACACCATATCGCCACAAAAGCATATTGTCTCCCCTTTTGCACCTGCTATGAAGACTCAAGGGGTGTGCATCTTCTCAGATTCATTTAAAACCTAAATCAAACCTTCCTTTCTCTTCTCCCCTCCCTCTGTGTCTGAATCTGATGAGAGTAGCGACCTTGAATTCCACTTGAACTTCCTCACTAATCTTCTGTCGTCACCTCTTGTTGCCTCTGAGCATCCCGCTGTTAAGCCTGTGTGTGTGCGTGTGTGTGTGTCTGTGTGTGTGTGTGTGTGTGTGTGTGTGTGTGTGTGTGTGTGTGTTTTTTGGCTAAATAGAATACAAGAAAGAGTATGTTTTTGTGTCTGTTTAATTTAGTGACATTTAGAGAAAGAGAAAGTGGGGGAAACACAGAAAAAGAGAGAGAGAGAGAGAGAGAGAGAGAGAGAGAGAGAGAGAGAGAGAGAGAGGTGACAAGGTGATCCTGCCAACTCAGCGCCATGGTAACAGTTACCGTGACAGCCAGAGGGATGGGAACGATAGAATGGAAGCTGGAAGATTCCTGACAGGATTGAAGGAACCCTCCCTCTGGGTATCTTTCTCTGCTTCCCTGTCTCTCCCTCCTGGGGAGTAAACCTCAGATTTCTGAAGTGTCTCCCACCTCCCCTCCTCCCCTTGGGAGCTCCCGATAATGGGTAGTTGCCAAGGTCACCAATCCTCCCATCCAATCAGGATACTTCAGTGTATATCCTTCTTCCTTTTTTTAGCAATTTAACCTCCATGTTGCTCAGGGCAGCTAGCATACAGCAGCTTCTTGTGATCTCTCCAGTGACATGAAAGTCAGGTCACAAACTGAAATTGGCCGTTAGTGATACTTGAAGTAATGTCAATGATCCCTAGGTGCTGTTGGCATCTATCCACACACCACAAACACAGACAATTAGACACACACGAAAAGGCAGTGGTACAACAGAAAGTCACACAACTCTGAAGTGCCTTCGAGGAAACATGATGTGATCGTAAGTAATTAATACTCTATATGTTCACTAGACAAGCAGATCTACTTTGTAGTTTTATTACCATGTTAACAATATTGGACTAACAGACTTGGGACCACATTGATGTAGTTCAAATGCCACATTAAGCCAACAAATACAAATGACTTTGAACAACACAAACTTGGTGCAGTAAATTCAACAACCATTATGTATTATTATAAAGTTGAACACAACCTATCAACAGAAGAAACCTTTACAATTTCACACTTATTTTCCAGTTTCCTGGAAATAACTATGTAAGTTGGTATTAATTACAAGGGAAATAGATTGTGCTCAATTGGTACACTTCCAAAAGAAATCTAATTATATGCAGACAAAACCTAGATAATATTTTAGTCAGTACACATCAGAAGTACATGCAAAAATGTGAAATTTGTCCAGAGGCAAGATTAAAATAAACATTTATGGAGAATAAAGTGAAATGGAACAGTTATTTCCTTCCAGAAAAAGAAAGGATTTTTTTGGAAATGAAACAAAGACCTCAGTATGTTCCAACACAACACAAACATGTAGTGTACATTAGCAAGAACTTTATATGGGTCTTTTATGGCATTGTATGCCTTTAATAGACAGCTGATAGAAGGATGACAGGAAATGATTTGGGAAATGAAGGGTATAAGCATTCACATTTGTTGCTAATGTTTGATTGTGTACTTTCTCATGGAGTGAACTGGCCAGTACAACTTTACACATTTTCACTGGGGTGTTCATTAAGGACATTTTCAGCTCCAGATATTCCCAGCTCCACTATCTGCCTTCTGTGACCCGAGGGTTCAACTTGACGTATATCTTGATTTGATAAGAACAGGTATTGTATTGGCTTTTCCCCATAGGGTCAAAGGCGATGTCAGGTGGTGTCCAACAGCATCTCAAGGTGGACCTTGAGTGTTAAGGGCCTTTTGAACATGGACCTACATACTAACATACCTCCAAGAACAAAACCATTTAGAGGGGCACTGGAACATAAAAGGAGGACAGCTCAGAATGGCTGTTTTCTCTTACAATTCTGAGTATGAATCTTGCATGATGCCATCATTGCCAGTGGCAACAACATGCTAAAGATGTATATTTTTATGCCTGTGTGGATATAAATGTCAGCCAACTGTCACTGACAGCAACAAAAGGAAGAAAAGTGATCTATCCTTATGGATTGAAAGAGCGAAGGCACAAAGCCTTCATCTGCAGTGCCAGAAGTTTAATTCTGCCTCATAACATCCCCTTGTCTCTCATTTCTTTCCCTGCTACACTGTATACCAGCCAATAAAGCAAAATCATCATAAAAAATAAATCCCAAATAAAGTGCATAGAGTACAGACCATTAATTTGCACTCTGTAATGTCTCTGTTGATTACACTCCTGTTTCTCCTATCGGAGTGGATAGTCTTTTACACATGAGTGCTTTAATTTAATTGCATTATTTCAGCATCTCCCTATTATGCTATTGTATTAGCGGTGTATGATTATACTCATTCATTTTCCTGGTTCTGCTCCCACGTGGGAAAACACAAGCTTGACCTTGGGTGGGTGCTCTATGGTTCAGTGGATTAGGGCGTTTTGCCAGTACTGTATGAGGATGTTGGGGCCTGTGTTATACTGCACATCCTGTCTTTCTGACTATAGGCTCGCCACACTATTCTGTGTAGTGAAATAAAAGTTCATTTTTGTAGTATATAAGTATATATTGTGTTCCAAAAAGAAAAATATTTACATTGTATTTATTTTTCTGCAGCGATAGGTTTGCTTTACGGTAATTTGTTTTGTGAGATTGGCTGGGAACTAAAAATAGTAACAGCCTAACAAGCACTTACCAAGCTACTTACCTTCTGCTAGCACCATCAGTGATTTCGACACTCATGTCACACATGTCGCTCTTTGACATTACATTACATTACTCTGTGTAGCCGTCCATACGGGTGCTAAGGTTATGCTACCTCGTAATGTAGACTACCTCATCTGACCCATGGAAGTGAGACAGTTAATGCTAACTAGATCCCCTCCTTTCTTAAAGTGGGACAAATACTGGAGCTGTTGATGACTCACCTGGTGTTGAAATAACATGCACAAATGGTGACATCTAGGTTAGTAGGAATCAGTGAAACATTAATAAGCTAGGCTAACTAGTTTATTAATTTACGAGTCAAATTCAGCACGGTGGGTCCAAATGTTAAAAATTGTAATGGGACAAAAGGCTAAAATTGCAAACGGTTGGTAGCTATAGCTCTATGTGGACTGTGAAAAAGAAAAAAACTTATCAGCATTTATAGAATGATATTTTCAGAGAAATAAAAACTCAAGTAATACACAGATACACCTCAAAAATACTTCTACATCGTTTTATTACTCTGTTACATTACACCACTGATGATCGAATCATTATTACCGTATTGAGTCATTAATGCCAGTGTACCTCCTGATGGGAACACCCCTTTTAAAGGGCTGATTTTCTTTGTTGTGTTGGGATAATCATAAAACAAAGCATTGTGCATCAAATTCTTGTTTGGCATTGCTTTTACTGTGAATTCAATCAATGAAGGTTAAGCTCCAGAAGTAAACCCAAAGATTTGTTTACCAACGCATTATCTCTACTGTATCATCACTGAAAAAAACATCTTGTCACAGTTTTCAGACCGTGACTAGAGCAATCATTTGTAGAAAGTCAAACAGCTTAAAAAAATCAATTTAAGCTAATAAACTCTACCCTTATCTTGCCGTATCGTGTGCATTTATTGTACCTATTTGCAGCTTACGAAGGGGTGTCTGTGTGTTTGTTTGTGTGTTTGTGTGTTTTTGTGTGTGTGATTGAGAGAGAAACAGACAGATAGAGAACGATCTGATATCTGACAAATTAGGACAACTCTTAATAATCTTCTGTGTGATTGGGACAGGAAATACACTTACAGCACCCGCATCTAAATTAGTGAGAGCAGAAAAGATAAAAAGCTGGGAAAGTATAACTGCTTTGTGTATCGCCCTAAAACATACAAAAAACACTCATTAATACACACAGAAAAATACACAGATGTATAGAGTTGCCCTCCCTTTGACACCGTTACATAAGCCTGCAGGATCAAAAACAAGCAAACTATCAAGACACACACACACACACACACACACACACACACACACACACACACACACAATAAGCAGATGAGTTTACTGTAGCACTGCAGAACAGCGGACCTGCAAAGTGGATAGAGAAAATAAAATATTGGAGGTACTATTTTGCATTCAAATGGTCATTTACCTTCTACCTTATCATCTTTACGAGATACAGCTGCTAGATGACATAATTCATATATTTGCTCTAAGGATTCGGGGATAAATGTTTTCACTAGTCCAGCATCTCTAGCATGTAGGGAGAGTAAGGATGCTGTCCAGGCTACATGTCATCTTGGACAATGTCTCCCACCCACAACACAAGGAGCTGCTTAAACACAGGAGTACTTTCAGTGCAAGACTCATTCCACCGAGAGATGGACCACAGAACGCCACATGAAGTCATTCCTGCCTGTGGCCATCAAACTCTTCACTTCCTCCCTCAGAGTGTCAGACATTGTCGTTGAACTGAACTTGAAATGTTACTCTGATCAATGTGTAATACTCTGATTTATTCTGTCACTTATACCACAATTTTTTAAGGATTCAGCTCTCAACATTAACATTATCAGTACTCATTACTATTATTGATTCATTACACCTGTGTCTGTTATATACTGTAATATACCAATTCCCATGTCTAATTCCTATCTTCTATATATTGTAATTTATGTTGTGTTTATTGTCATATTGTCATGTTATAAGGTACATACTTCAGACTCTTATTATATTTTCTATATATATTGTAATATAATGCATAGTTCTTATTGTTATTATTTCTATTTCTTTAATGTTTTGTGAGCACCTTGAGCAACTGTAATTAAACAAATTTCCCCCCAGGGATCAATTAAGTATTTCTGATTCTGATTTCCGATTCTATTCAATTTTATATCCAAGTTAAACCTGAATGGCTATTCTGACACTGTTTTTATGAGACTGGAGCAACATACCTGGCTTGAGACGTGTGCCTTTGACAAGTGTTGTTCTTTTAGTCTCTACACCATTAACAACAATCTAAAGTAAAGTGAATGAAAACTGTCCTAATGTCTCTGAGCCTGAAGCTGCTCTGTGTGTGTCCTTCTCGCAAAACATCCCCCTGTGTAGTTACAATAATTGTCGAGGTGATTAACTGCAAATATGAACAGATTACATATCACAAATACACATTGACGACTATATTTGACTGATTTATTTAGGTACTTGAAGACGCTGGATCGTTCATTAGATGTGAGAAATAGATGAGAAGGAGGAGAGAAAGAGGATTTTAATCAACGATGAAGTTTCGTGAGAATTTACGGCATGCACTCATTTGTGTAATTATTTCTTGCATTTTGTACTTGCCAAATGAAGAAGATTAGCATTTCTGGAAGAATTTTATTCATTTTAGAAACTGTCTTGCTCTGTCATGCTGCTTCGTATATGAACTGTGGCCATGAGAGGCTGCACAAAAGTGCGTCTCTGTGTGTTATATGTAACCTTTATCTTAATGGCAAATCTGATCCTCACTTATGAGAAGGCACTATCTCTCTGTTTCTGGATAATGAGGAAATCACATACATAGTCTCTCCTTCTGATTCTCCCTAGCTTATATCCTATACACACACACACACACACACACACACACACACACACACACACACACGCTCGTTTTCTTTTCTCTCTAGCACAAAATCTGCCACACACACACTTACACAAACACGCTTTTAACAGACACACACATATACAGCAGACTCTCTGTGCCTGTGATAATGAGCTACACCTCGCTCTGTCATGTTCACTTATATCTCTCGTCACCACACCAGTCCCACGCATTGTGCGTTGGAGTGTGTGTGTGTGTGTGTGTGTGTGTGTGTGTGTGTGTGTGTGTGTGTGTGTGTGTGTTTGTGTGTGTGTGTCTGTGTGTGTGTCCTCTCAAACTTTATTCATTCACCTGTTTCTCCTGGTAAATGACATTTCTGCCTTTAAAGCTGCAGTAAATTGAAGTAATTTTAAAGCCCTCTATCTCATGGAACTGAATTTTATTTCACGGTAGAATAAAAAAAGCTGACCACATCAGCTTATTTCTCATCGAGCCTATATAGAACGAGATTATTACAAGATTATTAAAAAAAGTTATTTTTATTGACTCCATCTTTGTTGTTGCTGTGGAGAAGAAGCCAGCCTCCCACACAGCCTGAAACATCCTTCCCTTTTGTTTGGCAGGGAAAAAAGCAGTTCAGTCCTTTTCTGAAAAGTTCAAACTTGCAGAGCTTTTGAAAGCACTCTGCTCGGCTGAAACTGTGCTTGTTTGAGAGCACCGGCCTTTTGTGTGTCTTGTAGGTACTTTCATGTACATTAGTGAGAGTGCTGGGTTTTGAAAACTAATTCTATGCATGAAGAGAGCTCGACTATACTGAACAATAAAAAAGGCAAAAGGAAATAATATTTGCATGGTCGAAAAACATGGCAGGTAATAGCCGGATTTAAAACTACAATGTGCAGCACAATACCACTCTAATGTATGGCTGCCAATCCTCACAGACATTTTGGGGTCCTGTGGCATTCATTTTTGCATCCTTCAGCTGTTGCCACTACCAAGCCATAAATGTTTGGTTAGACATGGACTGGGACTTTGTGAGCATGCCTATGATGTCCGGTCGACTAGGAGTCTTAGCCGCAGTTTATCTGCCGCTCAGTAAACATTGGTGAGTTCACTTTTGAGGCGCATATGCTCATGACTGGACTGGCAAATCCTTTGTGTTGATTTACCGCTTACCAGTCTATGCAGAGTTTCTAACGTCTGTAGTTGTTGCACTTGATAACTGAACCTTAATGCATTATGCATTGATTACTTTTTTGTGTCTGAAGTGTATTATTTTTAATACTGTCCTCAATACTGACACCCAACCCATCAAATGCATGACCCGCTCACACACTCTCAGTAGTAACGCTGCTGCCAACTTTACGTCTTTGGAGACCTTAGTAAGGATTTGGCCTATGACAAAACAGAGTCATAGGCCCCTAGAGAATTTCTGGAGAGGCTCAGCAGTGTATTGGTCCCTTAGTAGCAACTATCATATAAAGAAAGTGGTCCAGTCTTGTTTCTTATACTTAAGAAACATTGCCAACATTTAAAGGTGTATTATCCTCCCAAGATCTGGAAAGGTCATTCAGGTTTTTTTCCTCCCATCTTGACTATTGCAATTCACTGTTAACCACCCAGAGTCACTCCATTTGGTCCAGAATGCAGTCACTAACACAAGTCGTAGGTCACACATCACTCCGATACAAGCCAATCTACATTGGTTACCCATCAAATGTGGAATTGATTTTAAAAACCTTATATTTCTGAGATACTGTGTCCTGTGACCTGGGTGAGATCTCTGAGATCTACTGACCAAGACCTTCTGGGAGTCCCAAAATCTAGGCTTAAAACCAAAGGTGACCCGAGCCTTTACAAAGGATCCAACAAGAGAGAGGGTAATTGATGAAAAGAAAACATGAAACATTTGCACCACCATTCTCCCATTCTTTCCAACCTTATCACTACTATACTAGAACACAAATTACTGAGGTTTACAGACATATGTGTGATCTCTACATGCTGACAATTACAGAGAAATGGAAAGGGAGAGAGAGGAAATGAAAGAAAGAATTATGCAGTATAAGAAAACGAAAAGTAAGAATACAGGAAAAGGGAGACAGGAAATAATGTGGGAGTCACTCAAATCCTATTTGTAACATTTTTCAGTATTAAGGGAAAGTAATTGAATCAAATTTGTCCTTACTGCACCACTGAATTGTTTGACAACATCATTCACAAAATGCATCTGGGTAGTGAGAGAGAGAAGGGGGTTTGGGGGAGTTATGGCTGTCAGTATACTCCAAACAAAATCAAACCTGGCATGTTAATGGTGGGGTTTCATCAAAAATCTATCAGTGCTTTTGGCTTCAGTTAGTGCATTGTGTGCAGTTTCTTTTTCTTAGCATTCACTGCCCCGCAGTAGAAAGTCAAATAACAGCATATTTTATATACCTGAGTGCACCAGATGGTTTGCTACACAGAACCATCTGGGAAGTTATCTTTGGAAAATGTTTGGAAAAGGGCAGGCATGTCCAAAAAAAAAACTTGACAGGTGACTGGATGAACAATCTATCACAGTCTATTACGGACAGACTTCCACCAGTCAGATCAACGAACCATATAACATAGTCAAACTCTTACTGAAGCCAAAAACATAAGCAAAAACATAATTTCCTTTGAGAAAAGCCTTTAGTGCCTTTCTTTGCTCTTACTTCAATGAAGAAATACTCTCCTGTATGTTCTGGAATAACTGATTCTAGCAGCATCTACACTAACCTCTATGGGAACCTCCATTGTTGTTTAAATGCACCACACGTAGCTCCCACCCCTGTAACTGCCAGTTTTTCTTCACAGGACACTGATACCACTGTACAGGCCACAAATGCATAGATTAAAGCCAGCTGCCTCACAAGGCTACTTTTATGTATGGACCATATTTTCTCATAACAAAATCCCCCAACAAAAGAATGCTACTACACAAACAAATCTGAATTGTTGTTTGCCCAGTTCAATACTCCGAATTAAATATAAGGTATACTGCAGACCTGTATTATGGTCTCCAAAGTTTCCAAAGTTCAGTCTGTCCGTCTGACTATTTCCCTGAGTGACTGTTGATATTTTCTCAAGGCATGCTTCAACTGAAGTGTTTTTCAGATGGTTAAACATCGCCTGAAAGCCCCTCCCATCTCCCACTTTTCCGACATCGAAATTGATAAATTTCTTAAATTTAACAATCATGCCGACTTCATGCATTGATTGGCCAGGTATGCAGAGGTGATAAAGTTGACAAGGTTTTAACTTTTCTCTCAATCGACTTGTTTTGTTTTTTACTGTCTGGCTGTTTGACTGACTTAAAGACTGTCAGGCTCTCTGCTGGCCTGGCCTGACTGGCTGATTGTTCGACTGTCTGGCTGTTTGCTTCCCTGGCTGACGACTGACAGCCAGGCAGACTCGTTTATATTCCACCTGCCAATTTCTTCTTGCCTGTCTGCCTACCTACCATCTGTCTCCTCCACTGCTTTCTATTGAAGGAAAAAAAAAAAAAAATAGTACCAGTAAACATGCCATTCTTCAAATACTCTAGTGCAGCCTTCTTCTGCACCAATCGGTAATAAATATCTCACTTAAGTTTCACCTGTAGCACTACTACTGTAGTACTAAATTCTTTCAACAATCTCCGAATTGTTGACAGTTGCAGATAACTGGTGTTTGTTTTGTTGAAATAGCTTTCAGTATTTCATTTCCAAAAGCAAGAAGAAGTGGAATATTGTAATAGCACAATGATGTTTGGATTTCAAGGTGGCGGATAGGTGTACAAAGTGGAGACTGTGTTTCATGTCCTGTCTCTGTGATCCAAAAATGGGGTAGTCCTCCTCGATGGTTGCAGCCCACAAGAAAGCCTTAGTTGGCCTCCTGAAATTTCCTGTGGCCCAGTTTCTCCCATGTTGCAAACTTCAGTTGCTCCAGCTCCAGTGTTCATATCAAATCATATCGGTAGTAGGTCTTTTTAGGTTTAGACAGATGGATTTCACAAGTTTAGTTCATTTCCAGGCAATATTCAGAAAGTTAGAGATCAAAGTTTAGAAATGAATAACTCTAAGCTGACCCCAACTCTCCCTTTCCTAATATCTCCTTACTCACTCTAATACGTTCTCATTTTGAGGTAAAAATAACCTAATTTATCTCTGTTCATAGTTCTTATTCCTCTGATTTAATTCTTTCTAACACTGTCATTTTGAGGTCACAGTAGCAATGCTCTGAAATCTCACCCCCTTTATTCTAATATTAAACCAATTGTTCTGTCTCCATGTCAGTTAACTACTACATATGGTCACATAAAAAAATATAAGAAACTAAAAGAAGCCAAAGAAAAAGCCCACATTGTTAGAGAAGCAGGTTTTATACTACTGAGTGCTGTTTTCTCTCTTTCTCTAAGCCGTAAGTTGTTGTGGCCTGGGGTCTGAATAAGACTACATTAAAATCTGCCTTGTAAAATCCCACACACTCTTTGACTGACAGATAGAATTCCTCAAACCACCAGGAAATTATCATTACTCTTTATGCCTTTGCAAATTTTATTTTTGTTGTTGTTAAGGAAGAGACATCAACATTTCAGTTTACTGACTCTACACCTCCCATCACCCTCAAACTACTGCTTTTTATGCACTTCCCAAAACACACAGCGCTCTTGAGTCGACTTCACAATGAAGACAGGACGTACTGTATATGCAAGCCATGGACAAAGTGTGTTGCCATGGGAAAAAAGGTGCTTTATGTCTCTGTTTTTCCTTTGCAAACATTATTTATCCAGGGATGGTTAACCAGTCTTTTTTTTTTTTTCAAGCAACATTCTGCTAAATTCATGATGGGAACTGCCAGTTTAAACCAATCTGCACTGTGGTTTCAGCATCCAGCAATGGTGTTACACCAAACCTACAACCTTACCATATAGGCATTCAGTTCTTCTTTAGGTCATCCCTTTACTTTGTTTCCATGCACCTCACAACACTGACCTTAACTCTCCATGTCTTTTTTGTATTTTTTTATGTGTTTAATTAATCTAAGTTTGTTTAATAAACTGCTTTGTTTATCTTTTGTAAACGTGAGTGGCGTAACATTGTATGGAGAAAATGAGTGGAAGTTTTACTTCCTGAACCAGGGGCAGCCATAGCTTACACTGTATTATGGTGCACAATAATGTTACTGCAGGGGTATTTGTTGTTAGAATCTGTACGCAATAAATAAAAGCAAAATGGAGAGACAGAGAAAGAGTTACAGATTTTTGACACAAGGGTCATGGTGTCTTCATAACATTTCCTGTAGTTTTATTACTATATTTACTCCTGATGACAGTCTGTTGGCTGGCCCTCTCTCTCTATCTCTCTGTCTCGTCTGTCTCTCTGTGGAATGACAGCCGGATCATAAAGAGTAATTGCTGCTCTCCTCAGAACTTTATACCAAATAATATTAGCAGCCTATCCTCTCTGATATCATCCTTCTTCTAATGTAATGACATTTAGGACTTTGTCATCAGGCGACGCAGTTCAGCAAATTAACTGACCAAAATATTAATCCTGGGAACATTGAAAAGGCTAATCATGCAGAGGAAATGGTGCAGTGGTCAAACTAAGATGAAATACAGAGAGATTAACAATATAGGTGGAAGGTCAGTCATGGTCAAACAATTTCCTTAAAGTCCAGGGGATGCATAATATTCAGCATAGTTAAAAATCTCAGTAGAAAAATCAGTTGCAGTGGATTTTGCAGTGTGTGTGAGTGTGTGTGTGTGTGTGTGTGTGTGTGTGTGTTAGGTGTGTGTCTGTGCATGTGAGAGAGAAAATCCCTTTTATTAATGAGTCTTTCCATGTGCACTGAAGCTGCTCAGCGCTGCCGTGAGTCAACATCGCTTCTTGTGTTGAAAGAGCAGCGACAGAAACGCCACAACATGTCAGCTGAATTATGAACGAATGTGCGCTCTGCAGAAAATTGTGTGCAACTCACGCACGCAGGTACACACATGAACGTGAATACGGAGGAACACAAGGACCAGTGGCAGCGAATGGAGCATATCGGTGATTGCCAAATCACAGACAGCCAAATACACTGATACTAAATGCATGTGCACACATGCACACACAGTCAACTGACGCCATTCGCATTGCAAATGGGTTATGTTATGCTGGTTGGACACATGCTTGACATTTCAGTTGTGCCTGATTTGTGTATAAATACCAGATTATTACGTTAGTTCAGGCAGAGCAAAGAAGTCACACTTGGATTAGTAATCAGCCTTTTAATTAATGCCCAGAATCACTGGCTCATTAACGATCATCCAGTGGGACCAGCTGACTAGTGTAGTTCTGTTCATACGGGCACAGAGGCGCTACAACATTGCTACAACCAGTTACATTCTTTGCATAATTTTTTTTTGTTGTCCGTTTGTTTGTCACTCTTTCTCCCTGTCGTTACTATAGGCCTTTTTCAGAGGGGATACATTTCAATAATAAAACAAATCCAGTTGAATCCCATTTAGCTGCTTTAGTTTAGGGTCCTGGCATTGTGAATGCTGGCTCCCTGTCACACTGTCATGAGTTACTGAGACTGCCGAATAGAACAAGCCATTGTTAATGTCATTAGTAACAGCTGTGCTTTTCATACTATGACAAGGCTGTGAAAAAGGTGTATTTCCTCTTTGTCCGGCAGTGTTTCTCGCCTTCATCACCTGATTGCTACACCCACCTGGGCAGCTGCTGCCAATCAGCTCCCCAGCAGATAGACCTGCTACCATGCCTCAGTTCCCTGCCAGGTTGGCTACTGTGCATTCGTACTTAGCATGCAGCATTCTTGTTACTTGTCCCTGCCTGCCTGTTAATACCACCTGCCTGTCCTTATGGACTGTTTTCCTGCCTAGCTTGCCCTTTTTTCTTTGCCTGTCTGGAATGATCACCTCCTAACAAACCCAGCTTTGAATAAATGACACGATAAACTCTGCCTGCACTTCACCCGCCTTGCCATTAAGGCTGAGTCTATTACCTGCATGACTGAATTTTTACAGCAGCCTTTACAACCTTAAAGTTCTCACTATTACTCAGTCCACCAATCCAACTTCCTGTGCTGAAACACATATTAGAAGTATTTATGGGGTCTTCAATTCAACAAATTTAATGGTTATTTTTATTGCTGCCAGAGTTGGTTCTGATGTTTTGATTTTATAAACCCAACCTCCATGATGAACATGGGTTTTTTTTAATATGTATATGTAGAAGTATGGCAATGTATAAGAAGTTATTTGTAATTATCTTTAAAAAGTTTGGTTTCAGTACAACCCTAATGGCATGCTGTAAAAATTGTCTTTTTTTTCTTTTTAATAGGAAGATGAATGCAAACTCACACTCAGAAGTGATCTGCAACTTGTAGAAGTTGTTTACTCTTTGATTCCTTTCCTGGCCTCCTCTCCTTACACTTAAGTCCCTCACTGCTGAGATGCAAAGAAGAAACACGAGAAAAGAGGGCTCCAAGGTAACAGGCATTTAACAAAATGAGACATTATAAGCCCACAGCTGCATTATCTGTCCATTGTCACGCTTTTATACTTTACGGGTGCCAACAGACTTCACAATGGATACACCTGTGCATCCTCAGCAAGCCTCCCCTCTCCTCGCTCCTCTCTCCTTGAGATGCATTTTAGGAGCTGAGACAACCTCCAAGATGGCGCGCTGAGATTGATTTCCAGGTCAGAGGCAGCAGGACAGAGGAGAAAGAGGACGAGGTGGCACAAAATAGAGAAGAGCCCACAAAGGGGCCTATCATGGAGTCGATACTCTTGAACTGTTTCCACTGGGACATGGAAGGATAGGGAGCGAGGGACACAGCAGGAGAGCACGAGGGAGGAAAGTCGGGGAGAAAGAGAAAGAGATCAACCCTTTATTTGATCTTTACCAAAACCAAATCCACAGAGAAAAAGGACAGAAAGAAAGAAAGAAAGAAAGAAAGAAAGAAAGAAAGAGATGAGAAGAGAGAGCATTTATAAACTGGTAGAATCCTGAGAGACAGAGAAACCCACCAGGACTTCCAGTCTTCAGCCATGAAGAACAATACAATAAACACAAGCACAAGGCTCTCACTGTGTGTGTGTGTGTGTGTGTGTGTTCGCATAATCGCTTCAACTGCCTCATTATCTATGCATATAATTTCAGATGCCAGTTTGTGTGTAAACCTGTTTGTTTACCCATTTGTGTGTCCCCTACGCTCCTGTCCTGTATCCTACATATGTGTGTGCACTCAAGTGTGTCTCTTATGGGAAAGCCTTATTTGTCCACATTATGGTATGCGCTGTTTATATACGTTGTCAAGTTGTTGTGTATCTGTGTGTGCATTTGTGAATGTCGACATTTGCTTATACTGAATGTGTGCATAACTTTTATTAGAGTGTTCAATGTTCGCATTTGAAACAGTTTACCTGTCTCTTTGTATGCGTGTAAATGTTGTCTTACTGTTGTCTATGTACATTTTCGTTGTGACCTTGTAGGTGTATATTTGCACATGGATTTCAGCAGTGTTTAGTTTCTCTATACATGTAAAGTACATGTGGGTATATAGGTGCCTTTTTGTGTGAGTGTGATGACACGTTCATCCCTCCCAGACAAAGAATAAAGCAAAAGGTTTTGTGTTGTTTTACCATGCATGTTTGCTTCAGTATCTGCCTGAGGTGTGACATTAATCCTAAAATAAAAATAACTTAATTGGGTATCTTTCAGTCAGATGTTCAAACCCAAAAGATGGGTTCATGCCCACTACATTTGGGCTCATTATGTTGAGTGAAATGTTCAGATGTACAAGTATCTTTTTTATTCTTATGAATGGAAGTGGAACTAATGCATCCCTTGGTTATTACCACCCTTCCCCTGACTGCTAAATATAACAGACAACACTGATGTGAAAGATGCAAAGTGATATCTTTTCAAAAGTATATGTATATAAATATGGTATAGCGGGGATGTTCTTGCAAACCATCTTTTCACATTTGTTGCCATATTTAAAAGAAGCTTCTGAGAGAAGTGGTCAGTAGTTCAAATGTTAACGTGAGCATCAGTTGCTCTACTAAATCAACATGCTCTCTTATCAGTTAACTACATTTTTTTAAGTTAACTCTGCTTTGTCCCAGTTTGAAACATCATCTGAAACCCATAATATGTTTTCAGTAACAACATTTTTAGTGACTGCAAGAGAGGAAAAGTGTAGTCAAACATGTTTTATGGCCATTGTGTCAGCGTGGTTTTGATGGGGTATGGGACAATCAAATCCCATTACTGTAACTTTATTCAGTGTAATATCCCTGCAGACCTGGTCAAACTGAACTGCATTTATATTTGATTCATTCCCTAGCTTTTCTGTCTTGCATGATTATTCTTCAGTCATACTGTCAGGACAGCCTAACCTCAGCACTTCTTACTGATTTTAAATATTCGTTCAACCATATATGCCCTCGTCCCTTGTCACTCATTTTAGGTTGTACCCAACTGCTTTCAGACTCAGTGGCACAATCCTGGCCTCAGTGCTCCGGCCTTGAACATCAGTTGCTCTGTCTGGAAGAATAAAGCTTGCTGTGATTTAACAGTGCTACAGTACTGTAGGTGTGACATTTTTATACATTGTCAGATTAAATCAATACTTTATCTTGGTAAACAAATGGAACATTGGTCAACATGAGCTGTAGCTTTTGATGGTACTGTAGTGAACGTGTCTATAGACTTTTTCTCGATAAAGACAATATGCTTCTTGAAACGTTCTCTCTGGTTTTCGATGAAAGGATAGTCATGTTGGAACTGAATGTTGGGCTGTTGTTCCACTATCTGCAAGCAACAGAAATGTCCCATAAAGCATTTCTAGCTAAAAATGTCCCTGCTGGCTCACAGTGTGGAGGTCAGTAGTGGCAGGCAGTCTCCTCATTGATTTGCTTTGTGGTTAAAAAAAAGTTTTTCTTCACTACAATAAGAACTCTGAACACCTCTCACTGACCCAGACAGATGTATCTGCACTTAAAACTGTGATTTAAAATCCTGTAAATATTGTCCGTGAACTCTTGCCTCATGGTAATTTGTGAATATTGTTTGTTGTTCCAGTCTTTTGGTCTTGTGATATTACAGTTTTTCTCAATTGTTTACACACAAATACTGGTACTTGAGACCACCAACCCCCTGAACCAATTCTGCTAAACTACAAGCACAATTCCTGCTTTACACTCAAATTGCAGGTCTAAAACACACTTTTTTCAAAACACTACACACAATTCTCTGCATTTGGCACAATTTTCATGAAGAAAATATCTTGTTTTCACAAGGAACACACTGTCTTCTAAAGTCAATTCTAAAGTTTATTGCCTTACTATGCACACTGACTCATCACATGGGCAAACACCTGTCACACAGTTTTACAATTAGCAATCAGAGCTTTAGCATAAAAGGGCAAAGGGTGAGCTCTTGTGTTTTGGAGCAATGGATGCCAACATTGAAAACAGAGGCAGAGCCAGAGCCAGAGGAGTGAGAGTAAGAGGAGGAGGACGGGGAGGACGAGGGCGAGGAAGGCCAAGGAACGTAATCTCTGATGAGATCAGAGCCACTTTGGTTGACCATGTGGTCAACCAATGAGGGAGGCTGGGCAAAGAGTACAGCCAAATTTGAGCAGGCACACTGTAGCATCCATCATCCGGACTTTCCGAATTGAGAATAGGTAAGTAATCTACTCTCACTAGAAAATTGCAGTACTGCATATCAATACAGTACTCAATGAGTACAGTAGTACAGTATTGCCTGTGGACTTTTCTGTAGGACTGTAAAAATAAAGTATGTTTCAAGTATTTGGGAAATGTATTCCTACTTTGTATTCCTACACAGTATTTACAGTATTTTACTATTTGTATGGCAGAACTGAAAGATTACCAACACAAGGTGGTCAGGAACGTCTTCTGTCTCCTGAACAGGAAACTGAAATCATGAACATGGTCCTAGAAAATAACGCCATAACATTACAGCAAATACAAAGAAAAATAATAGAAAACAATGAGATATTTCAAAATATTGATAGGGTAAGCTTATCAACACTGGACCGAGTCTTGCGCAGAAATAATCTGAGGATGAAGCAGCTCTACAGGGTGCCATTCGAACGCAATTCAGAAAGAGTCAAAGAATTGTGATATAACTATGTGCAAGAGAGTCCTATACAATCCCACAATTGATGCATACTCTCAACACTGTATAAATTATACATATTTCAGTATTGTAATCATAATGATGTGCTTCACAATCGTGACCACTCCATGTCTATTTCTGATATTGTCATGTGTGTTTCAGAGAGTCCTTGAGCTAGAGGTGGCTGCAGTGGAGCACCAGTTCATCTTCATTGATGAGGTTGGATTCAACCTCACAAAAACACAAAGAAGGGGAAAGAATATCATCGGCCAGCGTGCCATTGTTGAAGTCCCTGGCCAGCGCGGAGGGAACATCACAATGTGTGCTGTGATTACCCACTACGGCATCATCCATCACCATGCTACCCTTGGCCCCTACAACACTGCACATCTGATCACATTCCTGGACACCTTACACAACACACTCATTCGTCCAGATCAGATAGACGGCCCGGAGCAGCTCAGGTACGTTGTCATTTGGGACAACGTAAGTTTCCACCGGGCTGCTCTGGTTCGTAACTGGTTCACTGCCCACCTACGCTTTTTAGTTGTTTATCTCCCTCCATATTCTCCATTCCTCAATTTTTCTGCCTGGAGATGGAAAGTGTATGACCGAAATCCACAAACGCGTATACCTCTTCTCCATTCTATGGAAGACGCATGTGGAGATATAGCAGTTGATGCTTTTCATGGCTGGATCCGCCATGCTAGACGATATTTTACCGCTGCTTGGCCAGGGAAAACATTGCTTGTGATGTGGATGAGGTGCTGTGGCCTGACTGAAACAGAAGAGAGGATGCAGCATAGCTTTTTTTTTGTTGTTTTTACAGTAACTGTATACAGTAAATTCTTCTGTTGTTTTGTATGTAGACCACTGTATGTGCAACTTTTTGTTGGTTGGGATGTACACTGTGTACATTGTTTTTGTGGGAAAAATAAAATATATTTGTTACCGTGTCTTTGTGTGTTCTGAGTATAAAAACAATATTCTCAAATATTTTACAACACACTTATGTATGTACTTGTAGTAAGTGTAACACTGAACAAAAAAAAGGCCTAAGTCATTATGATGAATGGAGAAGAAGTGTTTTCCATTCATCATAGTGTTTAACATTGAGCACATCAGTGTTCAACTGGTTCTTATAAATGTCTATTCATATGATGGTTTGTGTGTGTCATTTGAAAACAAAATACCATTTTGAGAAGAAATAAGATTGTTTTGAATTTAAAGTTTCATTTTGCAGGATAATTGAGGGGTTTTGCCCCTTGTGTGTGTGTTTTTTGATTTGTGTGTAGAGTTCTGAGAGTATGAGGCATGCTTTCAGAAAATGTGTGTAAACAATCGAGAAAACTGTAATATCTATGTTTGATGTTTCTTAATACTATGCATTGAGCTTACCTACCACGATGTACCAAAGGCAAATTAATAATAATAATAATAGCATCATTAATAAATGATTGATTGATTGAGTAAGTGATGGTGTTGGAATCCAACATACAGAAACTTTAAAAATAAACTTTAAAAACTGTCTGGTCAAAAGGAAGAAGCTGTTTATTTGCTGGCAGTAACTTGCATGAATGTGAAATGCCTCCTGTCTCATCTGGCAGTGGCAGCACACTGATAGATAAACTTGATTGCCCAACACATCTTCAAAATGACACCTCTAACCTGCCAGAGATATACATATATATTCTGTGGAACTGCAATCTCCACACAATTCTTCTCTGCAGCCGCTGCATCTGATCTTACTGTCATCTCTCGCTCCTTCTCCATCTGTGACGGGTATGAGCTTGTTCTTTCAACAGCTCGGCTCAGAGGTCATATAGACAAGTGGCCGGTAAACACAGGCAGAATACTCACCCTGGGCACACTCTAGAAGCAGGTCAACATGTACTCAACAACAGAACAATCACAGAAAACATGTTTATGTGAAAAGAGCAACAATTCTTGTGTTTTATTCTCTCTGGGCAAATTGTCTGTGTGACGGCTGATGTGTAATTCAACAAAACAACAGCACAAAGCAAAAACAGAGGATTAAAGTAAGAGCTGACTCACAATATAGTATAAAATGTTTGAGAAATAGGTTTATAATCAGGTAGAAAATTAATTTCTGGTCTATGTTCAGTTGTTCTTTGTGTTTTTTTGGAAAACTGAGTCGAGGAGAGAGTGAACGGATAAGGTGTGCTTAAGTACGTTTTGAGTGGAAATGAGATGAGTGCAAGGCATGGTCTTTGTTCCCAAACCAAGTTATAAAACTTCATATATTACAGACTTCTCCCTGAAACCAAGCTGTTACCTCTCATTAGAAACAGCTGAAATAACCAGAGAAATAATTTCATGGACACAGAATAAAATAATGAAAAAAAAAACCAGGGTGGTTGTAAGTGGGAAACAAGGAGAGAGGGGGACAGTAGGAGCAAATAATTTCTAATTTACAACGACGCAGGGATTCCAGTTGCACTCAGAGGAAACACATTCATGCTGAGAAACAAATGTACATCTTGATCTCACAAAGTCTCGAGAAAGGATGCAAATTAAAGTGTGGATTGCTGTTCATATCTCACACTGATTTTTGTAACATGTAAATGCACACACACACTCACACACACGCGAGAGCCTGCCATGTTTATGTCTTCTCCAGATGTAACGCTCATCTTGGACTACAACAGATTGATTTTATTTTTTTGTAATGTAGTTCAGATCAGATGAGACAAAAAAAAGACAAATATCATCACAAATGTTTCCTCTAGCAGTGTCCGACTGCTCCTCCTCCCTTTTCATCCTCATCTCCATTCGTTAAAGAGCGGTATCTGTATTTGACAGACGCAGCTGGAAGTGAAGACCTAGACACATACACACACAAACTCATTTTCTGTCCTCCCATTCTAACTATGGATGACACCATGGGAATCACACGACAGCTCTGTGAAGCTGCGCACACCACATCTCGTTTAAATGAGTCATAGGGGAGCATAGCACCAATGCCAACTGTCATCCCGACTCAATAAATGAACATTAATACACGTTCGTTATACACATATAAACACATACAGTGTGTAGGCATATGTCAACCTGTTCAAGCGTTCTGTACAATTATTAGGAGAAATATATATTAATGTTTGCTAATCTGTGTTTCTAAATGATAATATTTCTCTCCTTAATTTTTTATTTTATTTGTGTGTATATGTGAATGCTATTGCATGTATGTCTGCACACATCTGCATGTGTGCACCTATTCATGCTGCGTGTCCCCCGACCATTACACATGTGGATTTTAATGTGGTTCATCATGCGCACATGCACATATGTGCATTCATTCATGTGTGTCTGACTGCAAGGTCAGCCACACTGAAGACTATTAATTAAGAAAGCCATTGCTGCCAAGGTCTGTTTTGCAATTAATATTGGATTATCTGACTCCGGGGAGGAGCCTGCCCGCCTGCAGCCCCATGTGCACTGCAGAAATAAACATGAACGAACCATGTGAGAGGCTTGTGTCCCAAAATCT
This sequence comes from Dicentrarchus labrax, assembly GCF_905237075.1. Lineage (NCBI taxonomy): Eukaryota > Metazoa > Chordata > Actinopteri > Moronidae > Dicentrarchus > Dicentrarchus labrax. Next base: position 17,829,467 of record NW_026136702.1, read on the forward strand.
TCCATATAAGTCTGTTTAATTAGTTTTTTCTTTTTGGTTATGGTACCACTTGTGATACCTCTTTAGTTTTTGGTTTATTTAATTCATTTAGCTTTTTGTGTGTCACTGTTTACCATCTGCTGTATTTAGAGGAATTACACTATGCAAAGCATCGTTCAGCTGCTGTGCACTAGGATCCCTGGATAAAGGAAGTTAAATACAACAGGTAGTATAGTAAAACTAAAAGTGGGTCCTATAAGTATAAAAGTACAAGAGCACACATACACCCAGATCTTTGACAGCCACTGCAGGGAAAGCCCTAAGCACTGAGGGTTAGTGACAGTTTTGCCCAATGCAAGCTAAGCCTTCTTTACCTCTCTCTCGCTCTCTCTCTCTCTCTCTCTCTCTCTCTCTGTCTCTCTCCCACTCACTCTCTCTTTTTCTCTCCCTCTGTCCGTCTCTAACACACACATGCACAGATATTGAGGGGTGATTAGGGTTAGTGACAGGGTGCAAGCAAAGCCTTTTCTTTTTCTGCCTTCATCTCTCTCCCGACCATTGCCTCCATCTGTCCTACACCGTCACCCCGAGGTGCTTAGGGCCGGTGACAGGGGCCCCTGAGGGTCTGTCGAGCAGTGACAACTGACCATTGACAGCCTGTCCCAAAGGCAGCGACACACTCAAACACACCACACCCATATGTTTTCCTCCTTCCTTACGCTGTCATCTGTCTCTTCATTTTCTCAGCCTTTTTGTTGTTGTTCTCTTCTGTCTCTCTCACTTTGCCTTTGTCTCCTTTTTTTCTTTCTCTTTCTCTACTTCCTCCCTCTCTCTCTGACTCAAAGTGCTGACCCAGGCAGCTACTCTAGAGTTGGCTGTCCCAGTCAGCCCTGAGCTCCTCTCTAAGCCCAAGGCTGGCAGCTTACACTGGGGAGCTAAACGGTTCTGACCGGCCCTGAAGCCCTGGAGGTTTGGAGGACGCAGGGCTGTGTTGGTGGGGTGATGTGTTGAGGTCCAACTGGTAGGTTGGAAGGCCTGGAGAATTGCAGGCTCTGACATGTGAATATATTAGACTTGGTAAAGAATTGTCTGTCTAAACAAGGCCTGGAGACCCAGTTGGCCAGAGGCTAGAATCAGGTTAGATTGAGGAAAAACAACTAATTAAGTCCTGATTAAGTCATCTAATAAGTTTGCTATTAAAAGTAATACATGGAGTGTTAATTATTTTCAAAATGCTGTTTGATTAATGTAAATGTGTTTTCTTTCTCACATGAATCCATACTGTCTTGGCAGCTTTTGTCAGTTCCAAAAACATTATGCATGAATCCATGACTCTGTTTGTAAACAAAATACCCATTCTTCTTTCCAGCAATATATTGATTCCTAAGATGATCTATTAGCAGAAATGGAATATAATATGCATAACTATGTTTTCATAAGTTTATAATCACTTGAAAATATAAATTATTTGTTACCTTAACTGATATACAGCTTTTAATCAAAAATGAAAGAACACAATAGCCTATATCTGTGATACTGACTGATTTTAAAAATTGCAGCCAGTTCTAGCACGAAACCAGCAGTACTCTCTGTCAGAAGCATGAAAAAGTCAAAGCTCCTCTCCTACCAGGGTAAACACTAACCCTCCCCCAGTGCTCTGAACACCCAGTCCAGAGAGTCCAGGGCAGTACAGCTGAGCTAACTAGCTTACAGCAGCTATGTTCCATCAGGGTTGAGGCAGAGCAGCAGGAGGACATCAGGGGGAAACCAGAAAACATTTTCCCCATAAAATATGATCCAGTTTCAGACATAGCCTGTGGTGTGTGACTACTGCAGTGAAGCATTACGCACTTGCCCCGACCCGGAGCACAAAGTTACACAGTGCAAGTACAGGCGTATGGGGTGTAGACTGACAATGCCAGTCACTCTATGACAAGTCAGTGTTGCATCCAAAGAATATCAAGCTGTTATTTTGTGGTAGAAAAGTTACAGGGGGGGGCTGGATGTTAGGTGGTTATACAAACCAAAAGACACAACACAGAGAAACATAACCATAGTGTAGTCCCATTGAACAGCTCAGCAGTGATAAAACATCAGCACAATGTTTCCCATCTCCGTTATTTATTGGGATGTAAATATTAAAAATCTTAACAGTAAGCAACCTTCTGATCTCTCTTCCTCTACACTAACTCTCTGAATGGATTATGAATAATTAATGTTTGGCTACTTTTAGACAAGGCCTGTCAAAACATCTATTGATGTAGTATAATTTAACATGAACACACTCTCACAGAGTCAAAACCGCACAGGCACAAAACAAACACTGCCACTGACGAATGTTGGACAGCAGTTTCAAGCAGCTCAGTGTATAAATCAGAGAATTACTTGCTTACAGCATCAATAAGAACTTACAAAGCTTTACATCAGACACAAACACACACACACACACACACACAAAAGCTTGTAGTTTCCTCCTCACTTAATTAATTGTAGAACATTTTCAAAAGATTTCTACCTCCCTATGGTTTTTAGGATAAAATCAGCTGACCTTTTGAACCAATGTTATTTAACTATTTATTCAACTTTCTTTATTTGCTTCTTGACAAAAAAATTGGTTAAATTTATATTTGGAACGAAACAAATTGAACAGAACAGAGACACAAAATAATATTGATGCTGTATACAGTATAAATGTCATGTTGTTGACATATTCATAAAATGCTCTTACATCCTGTCAGAATGAAACCCTTCATCTGCATGCAGACAAAATAGTTGCTTGGGAAAGCAAAAGCACAACACCCTCTCTGATATTCAGACGCACAGTGAAAAATGCAAGTTGGTGACATCAGCATTGACGCTGGTTGACTGCAAAGGGACTCGAGGGAGGATTTATGAATACATCTCATAAACACAATTATTAGCATAATAATCTTTATCATATGAACAAGGCATGCACTGACAGCTAGACTGTAATATTAGCGTGTAAGCTCTGCTTTCTAAATCCCTCGCTGTGCCATTTCAGCTGAAGCCAGCAGTAATAAGAGTATCTGATCTGATTTAGAGACAAAGGCTGCACCCACACTGCATGTCTTCATTCCTGAATAGCAGCTTGCTTATATTTGATTTCTCTGGTTGACTATTCATGTCTATTCTTGGATGTAACTCAGATCTGATAGCGATTTGAACTGACAGCAATACTGAAAAGACATGTGCACAGAAAAGCAATGACAAAAAATTTCAGTACCTATTGTTTCCACACATCTTGTTCACAGTATTTGTCTTTGGGTTTTGACTGAATTGAGTTGTCTCCATAAATACCAGTCAAGTGCTTCACTTTCTTTTTACTTTTTGGCTTGCCTGCTAGCACTGGCACAGTCAAACTGCCAAACTGACAGTTGGCACTGATCGTCATAGTAACACCAACCAATTCAGATTTAACCCTTCATGAACAGTAGGTCTGTTACTTACCGTCCCTTAAAATACATGCTGCCTACAAGGTTGTGTTCTCTTCGCAAGAGGAGTTTGTTTGAATTACCCATCGATCGCATACAACTGTTATGAGTTATACTTGATGATGTTATTTATATATATATTCATATATGTTGACAACTCTTCTCAGGTTCACACTATAATCCAGAAAAAACAGACAAGGTCTGTCGCCTAACAACAAGAATAGGTTCAGCTGTGTTCACTGGTTTGCTTTCAGTCAAAACTCACTGTGTAGCGCTGTTTTTGGTTGATGCACTGTAAATAAGGTAGAGATGTAAAGAATTAAAGACTTACAAACTAGTTTTTGGGCTCAACTTAACTCTTGGTGGCTGATGGAGACTCATTAACAAAAACTAATATACCAATAATTCTAGGCCAAAACCTGCCATTACCAAGGTCAGCAGTTGGATGGGGAAAGTCTTAGGGCCTCTGGTGGACAGGTAGGGCCTGGGGAAGTGGAAATGGGGCTGAAAGGAGGGATAGAGGTGCATAATGTGACAGTTCACTCACTCTTTTAGCTCTGTTTTGGTCTCCACCAACACCTGATTGAAATATGTGGCTCTTTAGCAGCTAAATGCTCTGCTGTATTTAGTAGCTCATCACTTACTTTGCCACTTGGTGTTGGGCAGTTAGCATACTGTGAGCCTATCAGAGTTTTTTCACTCAAACCAGCTGTTGGAAACAAGTTTGATGAGAGCAGTGAGAGTGAAACAAAACAATAAAGCTGTAAGGCCAAAGCAACAAGCTGAAAAGTGCTTTAGAGCTGAGAGGAACTGCAGAAATGGGTGGTATAATTCCTGTGAGTTTATTACAAGCTTAAAAATTAAAAAGCTTTTACATTAAACATTAAACATAATATTTTGACCCATTGAAATATTAATTAATACAGCTTTCACTCTACGTCCTCTCCAGTTCTAGCTCTCACCCTATAGCGTGTAGCTTCTCTAGATGAAAATATAATAGTAAGAAAATCCATTTCATAATATTATATAAATATGAATTAGACAACAGTAATCACTCTTGTTGAGACGGAAGAAGGTGGATTGTGAAAGTGAACAAGTAACACTTTCCTCTTGCTTAACAAATTTGACAAAACTGCTTTTGAGCATGAGATTTAACTTGCAGCTGTTCCTGTGAAGCTGTTCAGTGTCTAAAAGCAAGAGACAGTATGCAAAAGTTCAACTGTATGACTGTGGAGCAGGATGTCTCTGGGAAAGAGCAAGCATGTCGTTGAGTTTCCATGAATAAATATGAAAAGATGTCAAATATGAAAAACAACTAAAGAAGTGTAAAATACACTAAAATACACACCTACACTGTAAGCATCCTGTTTTCCTTCAGCAAACCAATTCAGCTGATAATTTAAGCAGCTCTAGCCAAGAGGAATATGCTCTGCTGGAGCTTTTATTTATGAAAGGGGATTATAGCTTCTCATGTTAAGTGGCTGGCAGACCAGCAACAAAAATGAATAGCTACTAATGTCTACATTTCCTCTGACTGGTTCTCTGACATCATGAAAGTTACTCTAGTAAATTTGTTTCAGAACCCAGCTGAACAGCAACATCAACCAGGGTCTTTTTTCCGTTTTCTGTATTTTTCAGTGGCAGTTCTTTGTCGCTCTTTATCTGCATTCACCTCTGTTTCTCTTCTAATCCCTTTCTCACAGCCAGAGCTGGTAATAACCTATTTCTGGTCTCTTATTTGTTAGGCTTTTTGCCCTTATTTGATAGGGATGGCTGAAGCAAAGACAAAAAAAGGGGTGAGAGAAAGGGGATGACATGGACTCACCAGACGCCCCTTAGTGTAAATTTCATGTAAGAAAGTCAGGCAAGGTGAAGATGCCATTTACACTGTCAGCTAAACTATAGGTTGACACACAATGTTTGAAACAGTAGACAGGCCTAAGTTAAGTATTATTGCAAGGAAACAATGGTTAATTTGTACAACAATATTTTTCTGACCCTAAAAATACAGGTGGTAGTAAAGCTTATAACTGTATGTTATTATCAGTGAATGCAGACAGTATTTTTATTTATTTTTTTGACTTGTTTTTTAAATCTGTATTGCCTCAGTGACTTTTCATTTGGATGAATGAAGCATCGCTCTATAATTGGCCAGTAGCAAGTATTTTACCTATAAAAATAAATAATAAAATATTGTGGTGCATTGCTGCCCCTCCAAATTTAAAAGGACTGCAGTTGCTTCACATGCTCAGCTCCTCGGCTATTTACACCAAGTACCACTGAGCCCCTTAACATTTGACTCGGGCACAACAAAAACATAGAGATACCAACCACCTTGCAGGATTCATTTTTCTACCTTTTCCTTTTCAGAAGTGTTCATGCTGGTGTTCCTGACCCCGGATTGAAAACCGCTGGAAGCTTAAGCCACGAGCTTGTGGGTGATGAGCTCCCTAAGTGCTCTTCCAGTCTGCCAGCACAGTGCAGTATTGAGGAGGTCCGAGCCAACAGTAGCAGTTAGCTGAGCCTTTATTTATGAAAGGGGATTTGCTCTCCTCATGTTAAGTAGCTGGCAGAACAGCAGCCAAAGCAAATCGCTAATACTTCCTCCCCTCTATCCCACTCTCTCTAAGGAACTTGAAACTAAAAGACGCTGGGTACCAGCCCAGCAGGGTTTTTGGCTGCTGTCTATATACTCTTTACATTATAGACCACATTCATATTCTGACTCATACTGTCAGAACAGTGCAGCAGAAATCAGCTGCAGACAAGTGTGGTGGTGAAACTTTATATTCCAGCCTTAAGTTTCAGTCTGAATCCTATCCCATCTTCTCCCTCACTCATTTGGCTTATGGAATTGTACGGTGGTCGCTCAAGCGACATCCAAAGTAAACTGGTAATCACTTCCTCAAACTCCTCTCCACTTTGCAAACCTCAGAGTCGAATATCTCTTTCCCTGCTTTGTATCTGCTTATATCGTGTTTCTGCATCTCCATTTGTTTCTGCTTGTGTCTCTGTTTCTGTGTCTGGAGACAAACTGTTCTTATTTCCCCTCATAAAGCAGGTTGTTAAACTCTTTATGAACAAGTTGACTAAGAATGTCTTCTTTTTTAGAAACAGCATCCTGGGGGAATAGCTGCAGGACAGCAGGGTTGCTCATATTCATTTACGCTTTCCTGGGAACTGCCATTGCTTATACTGTGAACTGTCTTGCTCCACTGAGCTGCTGGGGTTTAAGTGCTTGGCTCAAGGGCAGGTCAATACTGCAGGGTTCACCCCACCCACTCAGGTTTTCCCCAGATGGTTCATGAAAGCCAGACAAAATGTATATTTATGAGTGTGTGTGTAAATTTCTAACACTCGCACTCCTTATAAATGAATAAAAGGGTTGAAAGTAAATATTGGCATTTAGCACTCAATAGACCAGAATGCAATGCAACTAAAATATATTTTTTAACACTAAATAACAAAAAATATTTATTTATATATTTTATTTTTATTCGTGTTTGCCATTTCTTAAATAAAATAAATAAAAAATAAATGTATAATAATAAATTTGGTCAATCAATATGTGGACGATGTCTACTTTAACCAAAAAAAAATTAAACCCACTTGAAAACTATTTCAATTAACATGCACAAAGAAGGAGTTGTACAGTTATTGAAAAGACTGATTGCAGTAACTCTCGGTCTTATGTGACCAATGAATAATTTATTTCTCTTCTTGACCTCTTGTTTCGACTTGTTTCACCATATAGACCGAGCTGCCAAGTAAGAGGTTGTGACCTCGGGTGGTCTCTGACAGGCAGAGGGTCAAGAAACCACAAGTGAAAATCGTTCATTCTACAAATAGCTTACACTACAATAACATGACCATCATAATGGTGGACTAAATGCTTTGCCCAGTCTTAAAACTAGTGAAAAACACAGTATCTGGTAAAGGGGTGGCAAGAAAATTACATTACATTACATTACATTCTTCTGTGCTTGTTCCATTCATCACACTGTACATTTCTCTAATTAGAAACTGACTCTTGCTTATTGCTTGCTTGTTATATTCAGTTTCAGAATCACATGTTAGAGAGAAAGATTTAAGATATACTTGTAAGTGTTTAATCCTACACATACATTACCATTCAGGACAACACAACAAACAGTGGTTACATAACCGTGTGTTGTGGGTTTGACTATTTCATGTTTGTTGATGTTGCCAATCGAGGACTCAAAGGATACTTTTTCATTGTAAGTTGCTTTGTTTCAAAGCCTCAGTGTAGTGTAGGTGTGTGTGTGTGGGAACCAAATTTCATTTGTGTAACTTAATTTGTATTTTGACACCATAAAATGGGATATGTAGGCCGAGCCCTGCTGTATTTGTCTTGGCCAAAGTTTGAAGTCACTGCTTTCACTGGCCCCTCCAGGTCCTTCTGAGCCCTGTTTGGCAGATGTGATGGATGAAATGTGCAGGTGAAACTGATGCAAAAATGCTTATTTTAGCACCTCGCCTCCATGCTTGGCATACATAGAGGCATTACAATTTAAATTCCAGATTTACTGTTTGCTAAATCCCTCTCCAAAACAGTGATCGTCATATAACTTTGCAACCACTACAAGGCAAGACAGGCCTGTCAAGCTTTGGATTTCTCCCCATGGAAAAGTGATGTGTATGGGGCTGTTATAAGAGGGTAAGTTTCAGTCTTGTTAATCACTGTTCCAACAAAAAGAGAAATAGAGAAAAAGAAATAACTGGTACCACACTTTGCTCATAATAATACTGCAAAATAAGTCTACCCTGCAATACAAGAGCAATGTTGCTTATTTATTTCAGTGTCTTCTACATGTTTCATCAACTGGCGAGGATGCTGAGTTTTTGTCTGAGGATTGTAAGCCAGCCCCAGATTTGTTTTCCATTAAAATGTTGGCCAGAGACAAAGTTTTTAAATAACTTATGTAGCTGACATTAATTAGCTTACAATAACAGTTATTTTTATCATGGCCATGGATGTACCCTTGCCTTTTCCTTCTGTTTTCTTGTGTTTCTCCCTCCACTGTGTCTTTTGAGCTCCTGTCTGTGTTTCATTGTCTGTGTGTTGAGGGCATGGTTTTCCCTCCTTGCTTCAGCTCTGCTCCTCTTCCGCCTTCCATCAATTCATCACCATCAACAGTATATCTACTCTGGTTCTCCATCCACTCAGCGCCCGATTGTTCAGTCATCAACCGTGGTAATAAGCTCTATAGCCTTTTCATGTCATTCAACTTAGTTGTTTTTGTGATTTTGTTTTAGTTAAACTCCTGGTTAACTGCAACTCCTGTGTTTTAGGACTTTACTTCACCTGTCTGCCTGCCTGTCAGCCAGCTTTTGACCAGCTCTCCATCAATCACTTCCAATGAGCCCTCCACCCTTGCTCCTCTCCCCTCGCGTCATCATCACCTTTGTCTTCATCATCATCATCATCACCATCTTCAAGCAGCAAGTTTGGAATAAACCTTCTTAAATTTACAATAGAATTGTCTTGCTGTCTTGTATTTGGGTCTACTATTATACCAAACGTAACAATTTTAGCTGGCAAAATCACCTTCCAATTAAAAATGAGAAGCCTGTTTTTGTGTACTTCTGTCTGAAGTCAAAGACCAATTATTGTTCCGAAATGTACCACAATCTCAGTGATAAATCTGCTGTTATTGTAAACGACAAGTACTATAGTAGAATGAAGAGCTTGAAAGGTGAAGCAACAGTAACTCAGCTTGCTTCGTTGATTCGTCTCATGGTTGTTGTGCAACAAACTGTAAGCAAGGTGATGGTAAGCAGTGTATCTAAATCCTAAAAGTTGAGACTTTATGAAAACAAGATTCTTGGTAGATGCTTCCTGATACATAAGACAACAATACAGTTATAACAGTATATAACCACAGTTGTGTATCAATTTACAGCTTGTTAGCACACTGAAGTGTTGATCCCACAAATCTCCTCTGCAGCAGTCCAAAGCTTCCAGGATCTTCACATGTTCAAATGACTGCTACTTCTTAATTGGTGAAAACAATAGCGTTTGTTTTTCTCTTCTGAGGCAGGTAAATGCGTTGGAAGTGGCTTTAAAAGAAAAAAAAGGCCTTATTCCTATTTTGTTGTGTGGACACAACATAGTGGCTATTATGTAGAAACAGTGTAGGTGAAGGAAGGTGGGAGGCATGCCTCAAACATGGAACTGTCTACCAACTGTAAGCACACAAACAATACAGTACTTGCATATGTAGAAACATAAACCTGTGTAGACATTTATGCAGGGGTAAAAGCACTTCACATGCAGACACATACACTATCACACTTAAAGCACTGATGACCATGCTCATTTAGAACAATGCTTGTTTTCATGGCCCTTAAAAGGAGTTTTTATGTTTCAGGCAGATGAACAATCTCATTTTCTGACAAGCGACTCACTGCCTAATGTGATGCTCTCTTCTCCTGACAGTGAATATCAGCATCTGTGTGCTCATGTGTGCAATTTGTGTGAGACTGTATGTGATGCACAAATCTAAAGCTGTGTACTGTCTGTGTGTTTGGGTGAACGCTTGCCTGTGTGTGTGTGTGTGTGTGTGTGTCTGGATGCAGGTTGTGTGTGCGTATTGTGTTTACAGTAGAAAATCATATTCATAGGAGTTTAATGTAGCGTAGGCAGTGCTCTTGTGCCTAAAGTTATGGTAAAGAGTGGGCTAATATGATGCTGAGCTTGGCTTTTTGTTAGATAGAGAGGTGAAACTGGAGGATAAATCAGCCATAACATTATGACCAGCTGGACACCCTGGTGGTCATAATGTTATGAAGCCCCATGAACAAAAAACTGTGATGTACTGTGTGTTCTGACACCTTTCTATCAGAACCAGCATTAACTTTTTCAGCAGTTTGAGCTACAGTAGCTCGTCCAGCTGGCCAGCCTTCGCTCCCCACATGCATCAGTGAGCCTCAGCCGCGCTTGACCCTTGCCTGTTCACTGCTTTTCCTTCCTTGGACCACTTTTGATAGGTACTGCCCACTGCAGACTGGGAACACCCCACAAGGGCTGCAGTTTTGGAGGTCTAGCCATCACAATTTGGCCCTGGTCAAAGTCGTTCAAATCCTCACGCTGCCCATTTTTCTTGCTTCTAACAAATCCACTTTGAGGACAGAATGAGGAGCAGACTTCTGATCCCAATCTGGGCACTGGATATGATGAACTGGAGATGAATGATGTGGAGGAGGCTCACAACGATTTCACACTGAAATTACAGCTGAAGCAGCAGAGAGGAGAACAGGTATTAAGTTTAACGGCGGCAACATGATTGGCTGGAGGAGATTGTGGCTAAGTCTAATTGGTGTAAGTGAAAGAGTAAACGGCCATAGTGAGCTGACTAAGGAGGGAATTGCCAGTGAATGAGGCTTAATGAGAAGGTCTTCTTGACTGAACTTACGCTGAGCTTCATTTACATTGTTGCATGTTTTCACCCATTACAGTATACCCGCGGGATCAACAAACACGGCTGGTTTAGACAGCTGAGGCTTAAGACTCTACAAGAGCAGTTCTTGAAAGCCTCAGGATGCAATTTAAGCCAGTGCTGGTCATTTTATTGCAGCAGACAAATTCCACTTCACACTCACTGCTGTGATTCATATCAAAAAACTGGCTGGTATTCTATAATGAGAAGAGACAGGCATTGCGATGTATCTAGGCCCTATAATTCTCTGCTCCTGAAACTCTTTTATAACTCACAGCTGTAACTGTCTTTTAAATCCAGCTCTTACAAATCACAGCACTGGTGATATACAGGTTCCACACAAAAATGGTCATGTTGCAGATGGAAATGTTCATCATATGAACATTTCTCAAAGGCAGAGGTGCTCAGGTATAAGTCAGGTTATTAAATTGTTAATAATCCAATTTCCAATTTAGTAATATATAACCATAATCATAATGGGTAGAGCAAATGATAAGAGAGAAGAGGAAGAATATAAGGTAGAGAGAAGAAATTCAATAAATAGTCATTATAACTATGGTCCTGGGTTTGAACCTTGGCCATTCTAGGTCCTTTCTGTGTGGAGCTTGCATGTTTTCCCTGTGTTAATGTGGGTTTCTGCTGGGTGTTCCGGTTTCCTCACACCATCATGTCATGTGTGTAAGCTTTAATGCTTCCATCCAAGTAATTATGCTTTTACCTCTTCTCGTACAGGAGCCACAGGGGGATAGTGAAGCCTTAAGCTCATTGAAAGGGGTCCCATCCAACAACCCCTGGGTTCCTAGCCACTCTGGCCACATGACTCTAATCGGTGGCACCCATTCATCCCTCTGCAGTTGACCCTCTTTAATTGTTCTCCTCAACTCATTATTTGTACACCAACTTCCTCCTCTCTAGAATCCTATCTCCAATCCAAATAAATTTATTTTTATACCAAACAAATAGTTTGACTGGACAACTATAACTATATATATAGTACACATACCCTTTATTTTCTAAGAAATCTCAGATTGCATTGAGTTCAGTACTCAGATCTTCAGTGTAATTTTAGAAATGCAAAGCCAATACCTTTTTGGTAATTTATCTGCTAGATTTACAGCAAATCACTCTCACATGTGGTAGCTGTTGATTGCTCAAACCTCAGCTCTACCCAGGATTCACCAGTGCCAGATTTAAATTTCCTGGTGCTGTTGAGTGAGAAACTGCATTGCAAGCAACACAAAAGGCTTCAAAATATATTTTCAGAAACCAATGAATGCAATAGAAGCAATAACACACAATGTCACACACTAACATGAAAAGGAGGGAAGTACAAGGAAGGAATTTGAATAATGTGTAATAATAATGAAGTGTAATAAAAAAAATCATAGGCCTATAGCATTTTTTAGAAGTTAAGGCATTGTATTTATTTGGCAAGCCTATTAGAGGGAAATGCTAAGAACCAGTATCAGTAGCCACCTAGCTTACAGTTACTGTAAATAGCTATGCTAGTCACCTAGTTAGATACCTTGCTGATATTCCAAGACCATTAATGCAATGAATGGTCAAAAAAAAGAACGTGTTAAACACACACACATTTCAGCGTGTTCACATGAATGAAAAATGAACAAAAATACTGACTTTTGCACTTTCAGTTTCATCGAAAGATCAAGGTAGTAGTGTCTTCTCCAAATACTGCCAAGACATCCAGCAGTACCTCAAAAATACTTAAATCTTTGTTGTTTGCATTTACTATTTTAACACTGGCAGTTATAATTGATGTTTGTAAAAACCACTGCTAAGGTCAGTGACCTCAAGTCACAAATAACCAGCCACCATGACACACAGGCCCCAGACGGAGTCCAACTCATACTGGCACGCCTTGCCAACAGATATGTTGTAGAGAGCCCAACTTTTCACAAAAAAAACCTTAATATTGTTAGCAAATACTTTGATACAGTTGACATGGCCAATTAATATTTTTTGTTCAGCTTACTCAACGATTACAATCAAGGCAACCAATTTCAGGTTTTCTTTTTCACAGTGTACAATCACTGAGTCACACATGTTCCTCTCTCCAAGATATTGCAATGACACCCTTCCCATTCACACAAAGGACTTGAATAGAGAGCTTCTCGAACAGACACACGCACTCACACACACTACCTTTCATTGTCTGGATTTAAGAGTCTCTGACTTCAACTTCTTCCGCTTACTGCTCCCCTTCTTTTCTCCCTCCTAGGCTTTTTATTTTCATCATCTGTCTCTGTTCACCTTCTCCATTATTTCTATCTGCCTTTTCTTCTTCCCCCATGTCTTAGCTTCTCTAAATCTTTTACTGTCTCTCTATCACTTGCAGAAACAAGTTTGCTAGAAAGGCAGCAATCTCTCTCTTCTTGCCAGCTCACCCGCTCTGTAGTGTTTTCTGTTGCCTGTGGATGTAACAACATGGGATTGATGCAGCAGCCGACTGCTTTCTGCATCCTCAGCAACTTCACAGAAGCCACACGCTGAGGAGCTTGGTCTGACGGGAAAGTGTGTGTGTGTGTGTGTGTGTGTGTGTGTGTGTGTGTGTGTGTGTGTGTGTGTGTGTGTGTGTGTGTGTGCACGCGCGTGAGAGAGAGAGAGAGAGAGAGAGAAACAGAGAAAGTGAAAGACGAAGGTAAAGAGGAAATGGAGGTTAGAGGACAGAAAAACTTGAAATAAATGAGCCTGATAGCAAAATTTATTAGATATAAGAAAGACAGAAACAATGGGGAGAAGAGCAGATGTGTGTGGTTAGAAAGAGGTAGCAGCCTGCTTGGCTTTGATAAAATGATAAAATAAAAAATGAAATGTAGTAGTCAAGAGTCAAAATAAGTCCTGCTTGCCCAAGCCAGTTTGTTCTCTCCTGCTATCTGAATCCATCCATACCCACTTCTCTGTGTACACAACTCTCCCCCCACACACACTATTTTTCTTTAATGCCTGGTCTTTATCTTGCAAGCACACCTGCGACCTGCTGATATTTAGCAGGGAAGAAAAGTGCGAAAGTTGTTTGAAATCTTTACAACAGAAAGTTGTAGAATCAAAAGTGAGGATTTAAAAACATGAATAGATGCCCTTTAACTCATTCTCTCTCTCACTCTCTCGCTCTCTTCCCCTCCCCCAGTAGGTACAGGAAAAGTATAAAAAGTAGCTAACTTTTTTATGCTGTGCTTTCTCTTTTTTCTTCTCTGGCTTTAAAAAGTGGGGCAGCTCCACAGAAACACTGCTAAACAGAGAGGGAGGGGCATATCGTGGAGGAAGGTGGAAGAAACGAGTGAATGAGAGAGGAACAGATTAACAAGAGTGGAACGAACGGCTAGCTGAGTCAACCTCATCCGATGGGCTTGTTTCCAATTAGCATGCTCGTTAACCCCACTTGTACGGCCTGTTTAATTATTTCCTATGGGGAGACGTCACAATACATTCAGCAAATTCTTCTGAAGCTGCGGAGGGAATGCACACATGCACAGCACTGCACCACAGCCTGCAGCAGTGAACAGCTTGGTGTGGCCCTGGTGGCTCAGCAGGATGCTGTGTATACATGATAAACACGAAGTTGACAAACGCTATTATATGGAATGGACTGCATCTATATAATGCTTTTATCCAAAGCGCTTTACAATTTCCTTTGCTACACACACACACACACACACACACACACACACACACACACTCACCCAACGATGGCAGTGGGCTGCCATGCAAGGTGTTGGCCGTAACCATCAGGAGCAATTTTGGGTTCAGTATCTTGCTCAAGGACACTTTGACATGTGGACAGGAGGAGCCCGGTATCAAACCTCCCTGGGATAAATGGACGACCTTCTCTACCTGCTGAGCCAAAGCCATCCTATTAAAATGTAAATTATGTCTTCAGTTTCTGGTCAGGGAGCAGGGCCATATAATCCTGTGCCACGGAAAAAGCTCAGGGAAGTAGTTGTGTGCTGCTATTTAACGGAGGTGAACCAGGTGTACATTTTCTTCAAAAAGTAAAATGAAATATAGTTTAAAAACAGTTATCACCTTTCTAAGGCTTACGTCGTCTAAACCTTGTTCGAATACAAACTTTGACAAGGGACATATATACTTTATAGTTAATCTGAAGTGTTTTCAGGCTGATAAGCCGCTTGCTGCAGAGCCAATGGGTGGAGCTTGGCCTAGTCCAGCCTCACCTGTAGGTCCTGTCGCACTGAAATTCAGGTCCAGCCCCCACCCCGAGACCCATGGAAGCCAGTGTGATGACAGGGATTACAGTACTGAGGTGGGTTTATTGCCAGATTTGGCTGAGTCACCACAGCCAAACAGCCTCTGAGACCTAGCTCTGTTGGCTGTCCAGTTAGCTGATTCAGCTAATGGCACTACAGTTATCAGCAGTTAGACTGTGAGGCTGCGTTCGGTCCTGGTCCTGCCGTGTTCACTGGGAGGCTGCTGAGCCCGCTCCTGCCCATTTATCACTGCTACAGTTAGCAGCAGTTAGCTATTTTAGCAACAAATAAAGCTATCTATCCATCAGGAAACTCTGTAAAGTGATTTTTTTATATAGGATGGTGAAGGCATGACCCATTCTGCTCTGCGTTTGATTGGCTTACCCTGATATTCTTACCATAACCCTAACCCATCTCACTACTCCTAACTACCTAACCTAGCACTAGCCAATCAGAGGCAGAGTAGGGTGGGTGGGGCTACATTACGCCCAGAGAGGTGGAGCTGGACTGGGTCGGCACCACTCGTTTGGTTTTGCGGTGAGCACCACTTGACCTTTCAAGCCATAATTAATTTAAGTTTGTCTTGTGCAGCTTTAAGTGTTGTGCTCTAAGTTATTTTGGCAGCTATTGAGTCTCTAGAAGCAATAAGTTGTGCACTGGACTGTGTGTGGGAAGCTGTGTTTGTCATTCATCTAAGTCAGACTTACAATGGGAGCGTTTTACAATATATATATATATATATATATATATATACATATAATATAAATGGCACACAGGTAGCCACTCCTTAAAAGGAAAGTTCAGTAACAAAGTTTTTCTCAGGTTTATCACAAAGTGCTTACTGGAAAACACATAATGTAGACTGTGCCCAATCCGTCTGCTCAGTGTGTCTTGTATGATCAGACCCTTATGTGACATTTTCAAGCAGTTTTTTCTATAATTTAGTGCGCTTTGCAATTCTGTTGTTGTGTTCAAATGTGCCGCAGCCCTAAAAAGGTTAAGGACCAGTTGAAATGGGGACAGCGCAACAGATAAATACCCTTCTGTCAGTTCTCTGTCTTTTCTGCTCCATCTAGAGTCTAGTCTCTGGCACTGAACTCACACATTTCTTTTGGACCCGAGAGGCATTAAGGACCACAGTGGCTCACAACTTGTGGTGATGCTAGGATTATAAAACAGCCATTTCTGGTCCTTAGTTCTGATTGGCAGAGTCACATTTTAAGACCATGTAGAACCCCAGTTAACACTTGAATTTGACTGCATAACAGCCTTTCACACTGGGCCTAACAACACCTCTGAGTGCTTCTATCGCTGTAAATGACAGTGCAGTATGGCTCATTGCTTTATGTTTGGCTGGACATAATGTGTGGATGCAGATATAAAAGGCCTGTGAAATTAAAGGAGCCATATCAAAAAGAAATAAATAATAAAGTGGGCCCTCTGGTGTTTCAAAGATAAACCTGTGCAGGATGGTCATGATTCTTTATTGTTATAATTAAATGCAAATTATATGCTTTTTTAAGTCCCCTCGTCTTCACATCATACCTCACAGTGTCAAGATCAAAATACAAGCTTTATAAATATATTTTGTTATCATCAAATGTTTCTGGGAATCATTTTAAATGGATACCTTTAGTCTCAACAACTGAGACGCAGATGAAGCAGATTATTGGCACACAGATTATTCACTTTAAAAAGAAATTAAACTTGACTATTGACCTACTGAGGGCTGTAAATTCATTATAAAAATAAGATATTACGTGGTCAGTTTGCAAATAAATGTAAACATCACAATACACACAGATGTGCTTTTAACAAAGGTATAAGCCAGCCTTGTATCCCTAGTAATTATATCTGTAGTGGATTATTTTGCACCTCACGATTTACCTTCCAACACCAATCTTCAGAACAAATGCAGGGAGTAGTTTGCCCTTAGCTAGGTGTAAAGTGTCAGCGAGGTGGATGTGGAGCATCGGTAACAGACCTGCAAATAGTGACTGCCTTTTACTTAACTACAACCCAGATTTTCCCCTATCTTTAGCCATAGTAGTTACCATGTAATGATATTGTAGAAAGTGAGAATTCTGTACTTTTACATAACCATCCAATATTGACATCCTTTTTTTCCTAGCAATTAGGATGCAGTTTGTATTCTTTTACTAACCCTAGCCAAAAAACCTTATGCCATTTAGGTATAAGAACATACTGAAAATATCTACTTCAATATACGGTATATGGAAAACCAAGTTATTGTCCCTTTGGTATAGAGAACAAAATTATACACTACTCCCACTGAAAATGCCACAAAGCACTGTTCAGTAGCTGTTACACTAGACATAACATTGAATCATATCTCCTTATTCTTCTGTTCACATTTTTTGTACAAGCGGACTCTTGTTTCTTCTCTAATATAGACCATTATATGTATATGAAGGCATGAGGGCTTCTCGGGCAACTGCCTGTGAAGAAATCCATTTGGCGAACATGTAAGTACATACTTGAGAGCTAAGGACCCGTACACTGAGAGATTTTTCATTATGTAACGGTGCTCATCAGCAGCTTGGGAAAGTGCTGGTCATGAGTCTTGCTGTTACTAAAAGACTTGTAGACCTTGCAGTTGCTACCAGTAG
The DNA here is from genome assembly GCF_905237075.1 of Dicentrarchus labrax. Classification (NCBI taxonomy): domain Eukaryota; kingdom Metazoa; phylum Chordata; class Actinopteri; family Moronidae; genus Dicentrarchus; species Dicentrarchus labrax. The sequence goes on from NW_026136702.1 coordinate 17,847,214, forward strand.
GATTTAATGGCACCTAGCTATTTAGTTTCAGATTGAAACTCCTTCACTTTGAAGCACGAAGAAAAGGCTATGGTCGCAGCATAGCATGCTAAAAATGCCAACAGCTCTATCTAGAGTCAGTGTTTGGTTCTGGGCTATTGTAGAAACATGGCGGTTCAAATGGTGGCCCCCATGGGTATACACTAATTAAAAGCTAATGAATATTATATTCCATTTCTGCCAATAGATCCTCCTAAATGTTACACACTGGACCTTTAAGAGGATATCACAAATTGTTTTAAAAAGTAAACTATTAGTTTTTTTCATTTATGTAAATGTGACATATTTAATACAGAATTGTCAGGCTCAGACAAATATAATTTTACTATCATTATAGTGTTCCATTCATATATACACACCTTTATCAATACTACAAAATCTTGCATGACTTATTTAGATGCCCAACTGTCTATGAAAGCATGGCAAGAGAAGTGACTGAAAGAACTTAAACCCTTGTATGTCTTGTTTGTCTGAGCAAAGTAGTTTATTCCCAACTGTTCTAATGGACCTGCTCAGTGGCCAACTGTAGCAGGCTGTGGTTGTCCTCACCCACATAAGAGGTGTGAATAAGTAGATCTGGGTGAATGTGATTGGCATGCTCAGTAAACCATTCCTGGATGAATTTAAAATTGTCTTTTTCTCCTGAGACAAAGGTGGAACACATGATATTTTAAACTGTGATGGGCTACGACTCCTCAACCAAAACTAATCTTAAATGATTTATTCTGCTCTGAGACACTTAAATACCAAGTTAGAGCCCTGCCTCCCAGACCATCTTATACTGTTTATCAAATGATTTCCATTGTGAGCAGTAATGAATTTAAAGGCATCTGGATAGCTTTCTCTGTCAGTCAGTGTAGAGAATATGGAACAGAGTGAAAAGCTGAGATGAGTTAATATAAAAACAGGGTTTGAATGTTCATTTGTAGACATTACGTATATGCTCCATGAATTTAGATACAATAGAGCAACTTCAACTGTGAACAAAGATGGTATTTACTTGCTACCTGAAGCCTACCTAACTGTTAAGTAAGTAAGGTTAACACTTTTGTTGATGATTTCATGCAAACTTCATCCAAAATTAACAAAGTAGTCCACCAACTACCTTTAGAGAGCTAGCTCTAACAACTTTATAATTATATTGGAACATGTAATTTCATTAAATATCCTCTGGAGTCATTTCCATTAAAAACATCATCATGCAACAAATAAACATAAGTGGGGTGGACTGAAACCACAACAGGGAACAGCAATCTGTGCAGACTATCTTCATTACTTTTGTGATAAAGCCATTGAAATGTTTATCAGTGCTAAAATGTATGATGACACTGGGACAAGTGGAGTCATTAAGTCAATGAACTGACACTTTCAGTTACAGCAGTCTAGGAAGACAACACTGGCCTCCATAAGTCAGTCATGGGGATATAGCAGCATGAGTGTACTGAATTGTTTAAAGGTCTATTTTATAACCTCCACCAACAAGGTTATGTTGTCTCTGCTGTTTGTGGGTTGGTTTGTTCGTCTGTCAGCAGGATTACAAAAAAACTACTGGTTCAAATTTCATGAAACTGGAAAGGTGTAGCATTGGTCAAGGAAGAACCCATGAAATGTTGGAGCAAATCCAAATCAAGGGGCAAATGTCCAAATTATTTTTTACTTTCCTATAGCAAAATTAACCTGCCTGTGGAAAAAAAGTGAATGGAGTGCCATAACTAAGCATACAATGAAACATAAAAGAACATCACTGTAGAAACAAATGCAGCGTTTGGTTGTATATTTTTTGTTTACTCTGTTTACTTCTTGATCAGGTGTGGATGACATCAAACAAAAATGCCAGTTCATGTAGTGAGTATGACCATCATTGCCTACAGCACCATATTCAACAGCAGTCTGACATTGAAAAATGTGATTTTGAATTGAATATACTGCACGTCCCCACAGTTACACCCTCCTACCTCTCCTTTTAAATGTCAAGCTACTTAAGATTACCTCGAATTTAATCCGGTCAAAATGGCAAAATGTATTTCCATATTATGATATAGTGCACACTTCACTTTCAAGATCTCTCCTGCCAAATTGCTGGAAAAAGAATTAGCACTGATGTGAGGATTAATTAGCTCCCAAAAGATAGATGCACAGTGTTATGTTGTAGACTTGATAACATTTAAATAAGACCATTAAGAGTTCCGAACACCGGAGGGTTTAGCTTACTGCACTTATACTATTGGAGAGACAGTACACTCTATTTCATGCACACACAGGAAATTTGTCTTCAAACAGATATGCTAAGTCAGACTACTTTGGAGGTCTGTAATCAATTAATGTACATAACATTGAGAGATGTGGGTCCTTTTTAATCTGACCACGGAGCAGCTGCTAAAGCATAAGTGCCTGGCAAGATCAATATCTGGAAGGACAAAAGATCACAGAGATTATTAACTGAACAAGAATGATTTAGAAGAGAATTTAAATGTGATGCTGATGCCGCAAACTCTCAGTGAGAATCATCAGTGAGATGTATAATAGTTAGTAGTAGGAATAATAACTTAATTAACATTTCTTCGAATATGTTTTAGACTTTTATTGCATTTAATTGATAGTGACAGCAGCAAAGGGCCACAGGTCATAGACAAACCCATGGCCACTGCAGCAAGGACTCAGCCTTTGTACATTGGTGCCAATATAGGTCATCTACCAGGGCGCCCCCGTCAGGGTAACGATTTCAAAACCCCTGATCAAGATTTTAGCCAGCAGTTCTGAGAGGTTTGAAGAACCAAAACGAGCCCAGAAATTTGATTCAGCAAACTCACTGACATAAAGAGCTCACAGACAAAAATCCCAAATAAATCAAACAGCTTTAAATACTTCTAGGTTGAACTACATTTCCAATAGCAAAGGTAAAATTACATGGACAACTAAAGCTATTGAGAAGATAAGTAACATCAGTCATTCCATCAAGGTAATAAAATGTACAATAACTCTACAACATCATCAACATCATATTCAGGCTAGAGTTACATTTACTACAAAAAAGAATACAAAAAGAAAACCCATAATTTCCTCCCCCTTCCCAAAGTCTCACTTGGTACAGTCCATATTGCCAACACCTAATGGAGTAAGGGGCATTCATGTGCACGCGTTCATGATAGCACCATCCTCAACAGGAAGTGGACCTTGGAGAGAACAATGATTAGTAAGCAAAACAATAACCCAATAAAATAACCAATTAAATGAAAACGTACAAAGTAAAGTCAATGTATTAATCACCTAAAGTGGATCCTAAGTTTAGATGATCAACACATGTCACATAACCAAAACTAAACATTCAGCTAAACTAATAAGTTGTTTTATCACCTGACTAGTGACCCTCACATCCCCTCTTTTAATTAAAACAGTTAGTTTAATGTTGACATTTTGCTATTCATGATACTTGAGAACGACATACATGAGAAGACAGGATTTCCAGCATTACTTCCACTTTTAAAAACATCAAATTCTTAAGCCAGCTCAAGGAAATAATCCACAATCTGCCATACAGCTCTCAAGATGTAATGAACAGGTACAACATGGACATTACATTAGACACACAAGAACAGAAGGAAGTACAGGCTGTTATAAAGATCTCTTCAATACCAGTTTAGCTGCCACATGCTATATGCAGCACTGAATATAAAGATAGGAAAAAAAACAAAAACAAGACAGACACGACCAAATTAATAAAAGTAAGTAAAGTCTGTCTGTTGAAACAATGCTTCCATTAAGTCCAAGCAACAAACCGTGACTAACTCTTCTTGTTACTGATGATATTTCCACTTGTGTCATACAAATCCACAGGATTTTTGTAAAGTCTTGGTTGGATTAGTTTCTAATCCAACATAAAGACTTTTTTCATCAAACTGATGGTTAAAAGAATTCATATTCAGATGGCTTATCTTTGTATGAAGCTATTGTAAAGAAATATAATTCTTTTGAAAGTTTTAGCTTCACTTTTCTCTCCACATTTCTACACCAGGTGTTGTATTTTATTGATTTTTTACACCTTGTATTCACTTCAGTCCAGCAGCACAAAAGCTAAAACAGCCGTTTTAAGGTAAATGTCATCACACCACTGGAATTTAAACTTTTTACAGCTTTTCAAGACCCAGAGGGTGCATCAGAAGGATGGGATTGCACTGCTCCAGGTTTATATATAATATTTATTATAAATATTTTGTAATCCATCTTTAAATAGCACACATGTAATGACACACACATGTTTCTGTCTGTCATGCTTGGTCAGGGTTTGATTCTAAATGCATACAGAAAGCACTACAGGCTTCATAAGGAACTCTCTGTCTCAGCCATGGACCTCAGTGTGTGTGTGTGTGTGTGTGTGTGTGTGTGTGTGTGTGTGTGTGTGTGTGTGTGTGTGTGTGTGTGTGTGTGTGTGTGTGTGTCAGACTGACCGGAAACATCACAGAGACATGTTCACTGTGATTAGCACTTGTGTAAATGTCAACCTTGTTTGTAGTGCAGGTAATGAACAAAGCTCTGGATCTTAAGGGGCGAGAAAGACAGTATATGAGAGAGAAAGGAAATGGAAAAAACAAGAGAAGTGGAAAAGGTGGAAATGGAGAGATGAAGCGGGGAGAGAAAATATAAAGTGTAGGAGGGAGAGAAGAGGGGGAAATATTGTTTGGTGAGATAAGAGCAGAGGAAAATGCAGGAGAGGAGGGGTTAAGAGAGGAGAGGAAGAGAGAAAGGGTGGAAAAAATAAGGAAGGAGAAGAGGGGAAAAGGACAGGGGATGTAAGCAATAAGAAGGGAAAAGATGAATGGAGGCAGAAAGGAGGGAGGAGGAGAAAGAGATAGGGAAGGTGAACGCATGAAAACAGAAAAATGAAAAGAAAGGAGAGAATATAAATGGGGGGAAAGGTGCAAAAGTTAAGAGAAGAAAGAAGAAAGAAAGAGTGATGAATGAAAGGGAAGATGAAAAATGCACGACAGGAGTTTGATGTTCCTAAAATATGCTGCAACAGCGAACACTGGCCAAATCTTTTCTGAATTTCCAAACTCATACTGAAAAACATCTGTCATGGATGGAGACATGTTTGATTTTCATTACACTTGGTGTGTGTTCCAGATGTCAGTCTTTGTTTTAACTTTTCAAATGAAGTGATGATTGTGTCCTTTCTTTTTCCTTCCTTCCTTCTTTCCTTCATTCTTCTATTCTTTGTTCCATTATTCATTTGTTTTTTCCATTTTTATATTGCCCATTCATTCAGTCCTTTACTCTCCCTCTTCCTCTGCTTTTTTCCCTTTATTTCTTTGGACATGTTTGTTCAGAGAAATAAAAGAAAAAAAGCATTTGTCCCTTTCCATCATCCTTCCTTTCTTTCTCTCATCGATTTGTCATTTCGTCCTTCTTCTGTCCTACTTTTCTTTCTCTCGTACCTGTCTTTCTGTTTTTTCTTGTAACTTTCTTTCTTTCTTTCTTTCTTTCTTTCTTTCTTTCTTTCTTTCTTTCTTTCTTTTTTCTTTGCACAGTCCCCCCTGCATCGACAGTAAACAAACCCAGTACATATGAGTTCTTACAAGCTTTTCTTTCAGCTGAAGCTGTTTCATTTCTTCCCGCTCTCCTGTATCAGCTCTATTGTTAACTGTGCTGCACTGCACCTGCACTGCATCAATCTTTTCTCTCCTCTCTGATCTGTTCTTTTCTGCTCTGCTCAGCTCCGCTCTGTTCATTTCACATCATCACTCTGGTGGGTTTTTTCCCCCACTGGCTCTCTTTTCTGATTGGTTTTATTGGAATACACATAGAAACTATAGGTTAGTCTTGATCTATATGTTTCTTTTTCTTTTTGTTCATCACGCTGATTTGATTTTTGGGAACACTGAAGGTGTCATTTCTCTGTGCTGGTTGTTTTTGCTTTAGGGCATAACACAAAACTTCTGTAACATTTACTGAATTGTCTTTGTCATGCACTGTTAGCCTTTATTTATCAAGCTATATGCACACGTTTTTACAGTTCTTTTATGTTCACACATAAAAATCTTGGTATATACGCTTTTTGGCAGTCTGAGTTGCATGGGAAAGTATAGAAAATCTTCACAACTGTGCAGGTGCTTTTTATGTAACTTCATGCTTAGATTATTATTATTTGATAAACTCTATGTAACTGATGTTCCATTGGACACACTTTTTACACACTGGACTTGTAAGATCAAGAAATCACAAGATCACATAACAATCCATTTTGCCAGGCTTTAATCTATGGATTTGTTGCCCAGATATAGTGGTACCGAACCAGTCGACATCCTTTGAGGAAGTATTGGCAGCTACCATGGGCGCATAATAAACAGCTATTTGGTTTTGTCAGTGGCGCAAAGTACTTCCTCACATTCTAAATTGCTGCGTTCTTCTTTAACTTTAGTCACTTCGGAGAGAGAGATTTTGAAGGGATAATTAAAGGACTAGTGTGTAGGAGTGCTAGTGTTACTAGTGTTATTGGCATCTAGCGAGAAGTTGCAGATTACAACCAACTGAATACCGCTCACATTCCAAACACGTAGGAGAAACTACAGTGGCCGCAAAAACTCCCTATCTATAGCCAGCGTTTGGTTTTTCCTCTCTGGGCTAACTGTAGAAACATAACTATTCTAGTGATTATACCTAATGAAAACATAACTATGAATATTATATTTCATTTCTGCTAATAGATCCTCCAAAATGTTACACACTGGACTTTTAGGGTCATATAAGTGTGTGAGTGAGATGTCAATATATAGTAAGGATACAATGGAAAACAAAGGCATCCTATTTTTTTATTAATATTGTAACAATTAAGATATCATAAAGAAAGTCAGACATATTTTAAAAAAATAACTTGATAAAGATATAATGTGGAGCTATGTTTTGATGGCCCATATTACCCTATTTACTGTGGCTTTCCTCTATTGTGCTTTATTTGTGTCATATTTAGTTATTTTTCCTCTCATCCATCCATCTATTACTATCATCTATTGTATTGTAATGTAGTTTATATTAGTATTAAAATCTGCTTTCCTTGACTTTAGTTCATTGTGATGCTGTATATGTAATGCTCTGCTCTGTTTCATCCTGCTACTATTTTATTTTGCACTGCTCTGTTTTTACTGAAGCCCAGGGCTACTGGAAAGGAGAAGAGAGGAGAAAGGAGGGAGGAGGAGAGGAAAAAGACAGGAGCCCAGGGCTATTTTTTTGTAGCTCAACCCCCCCAAAATAGTTTCCTTATTTTAGGCTGTCCCCAATAACAGAGGAGTGGCTGCAGGTGAGAGAGAGCGGGAGAGAAAGAGATATTAAGACATGACTGTTCTTTCCTGTTATCAGCACACTCCAAATGAATGAAAAACAAAGACATGGGATGTGTTCTGACCTTATAAGTGCAGAATGATGTTCTCAATGTGTCATTTTTAATATAATTACATGAACAAATAAGACTATTGGTAGCCTCTATCTCACACCAGATGTATATGGATCATTATAAGTGCTAGTGTTTCTGTCATTCAAGACCTCATTTCCCATATACCAAGCTGATATGCATAGTGGATTTGTTTTTCAACCACTAACATCTAACGATGATAGCCAAGTTGAAAATGATGTATCTGATGAATTCATTAGCCTTTGACACCCATCACTTTCATCACATCACCAAAACATTTGAAAGCGTTCACATTATTGGGTTGGCCAATTACATTTTCTCACTAGATGCTACTGAAGCTTTTTAAATGCTGCTAAAAAAGTTGAAGATAGCTGTTACCTGTCACACTCAAAACATTTAGAAGTATGTGAAGAGGGGTCAGTAGGTGAGTTTTGGAGCTCTCTTTGACACTGACAAACACACACACACACACACACACACACACACACACACACACACACACACACACACACATACATAACATTGGTTGGGTACTGATCTCTGGGTTGCTTTAGACAGAATAAGACCCTTTGTTGGTCAAGCTGGTAATTGTAGACATCAGGAAAAGAGGAGGAGTATTAGTGTGCTTGTGTGTGTGTGTGTGTGTGTGTGTGTGTGTGTGTGTGTGTGTGTGTGTGTGTGTGTGTGTGTGTGTTGCGTAACAGTTGTCCTCTCCCTGAGGTCTACTATACCCATTAAAAGTTTAATCATCAAAAGGTCATGGTTCATGTTGTCTGAAACAACACACACTGCACTCTTAAATGACCTGCTTGCTGCCCCATCAGGGCAAAGTCTCTGACTTCTTCATCCTGGGGAGAGAGATATCACTGATATGCTTTTGCAAGTCAAGGTTCAGATATATGGTTGGATGTCTGCTGACCAATTGCATATGCTTTCTCTGATTTTCTGCCTTAGAGAAAAAGAGAAAAGGAGTCTATACTGTAGATATGTACATATGCTAAGTGTGTGCCTATGCGTGTGTGCGGTCTCTTTCAGTGTTTAAGGACACAGCAGACTGCAGGCTGGTCTCTCCTCACAGCTGATGTCTGATACCATCCCCTCTTTCATTTCACCTCTGTTACAGTTTTCCTCTCCTGACATTTCAGACTAATCCAGTTCGGCAGACTGATCATCGCTGCCCTGCAGAAACCTCACCACTCAGTAAGGACGACCTTTCAACAAACCTGCTCATTTTATTTTTCCAATGCAATACTGTGGATTTATTTTATTTATACAGTTTTGTCCCATTCCCTTCCTTTTATTTTTGATGTTATGCAGCTGCAGCTTCTCAAAAAATTACTATATTTTGCCATGTCAGTCAATTGTGTACCAGAACCTTTGGATGAATGGTGATCATCTTCAATCAATCTATTCCACTTATTTGTTTTTGTCTTGCTTTAGACTTTGTAAGGTGGGGTGTTTTTCTTTTTACTATTTCTAAACTTGGACAACATAAATGCCTCAGTGTCAGTGGCTGGGCATGTTTTGCCCCTGTCCTGACCCAATCAACTCACAACAGGTGCACCAACCAGCACAGCAGGAGGGAAGCACAGTCATGCCTGCTTATGTCCTCCAAGAAAAATACGCTACAGACTGCTTTATGTGGATCATATTTCAACAGAGGAAAACAGGTTATATTTTTACTGACCTACCTAGCAGTGTCTTAACTGCTGAGAGCAATGATACCCGGTTTAAATCTAACAAGATCTTGTTTTGAATCATTTTCTTCAATTCAAAAATAGTGCATCATTATTTTATATTGAAAGGAGTGTGACAATGTGTAGGATCTATCGAATGGCCGTATCTAGGCAGTTTTTGGTTGTCAGTTCAGGGCTATTGTAGCAACATCATGGTTCAACATGGCAACCACCATGGAAGGCAACCAGCAGCTTCAGTAGATAAAAATGGTTCATTCTAAGGTAATAATAATAATTTATATTTTCAGGTGATTATACATTAATGAAAACTATGAATATTGTATTCCATTTCTGCCAATAGATCCACCTTAATGTTATACACTGGGCCTTTAAATCTGCAATGATGCCACACACACTTGTGACAAACTCATCCGAGAGAAGAGAGGTGTAGGGAGGGTCAAAGTTGGGTGAACATGTCAAGCACGTTAAAACACCAACTCCCCTGACACTGTCTGGACTGAGAGTGAGAGAAAGATGAAGAAGGAGAGAGTGCGTGAAAGAGAGATATATGCTGAGTGACTCAGCGTTATGTTTGTAGATGTCCCCTTTGGTGAGATTACTCACCCCCAGCCTGCTCCAGCCAACCTGTGTGCTATATGTATGTAAATGTGATTGTCTCTATGCAATATGAGATGACATAACATTTCTATAGCATGTAAAAATTAATTGGCTTACATACAGTGCTTAGTTTACTGGTATGGCCTTAGGATGTGTGAGTGTTTTGGGTGAAGCAATAACATGACATATTTATCTATACAGTATACATTTATATATCCATCTATCAATAGCTGCTCTTTCTAAGCTCCATCAACTCTAACTGGTTACTGTTGTGTCAACATACGTGTTTAGTGGTAGCTTCCTCTATAAGAACAAAAAACTGCAAAACCCAATTTCAGGTATGGAAAAATTGACAACATTAGAGAATAGATTGTTCATTCATTGTTACCTATTTTACCTTCAAGGGTCAATATTATGCAAATGTGGTTTGAATTTCAGTAACATTTGACTAATTTGTTAATGTATTGTACTTTCTAAAGACAGTCAAAGACAATGAACAGCCTTGGTGTATGTACATTTGCATGTCAAGCAGGCTTGCACACACACTCAATACAGACTCAAGAGATCAATAGATGGACAGAACTGGGTCTGAATGAAGGTTAGTAACAATACTGATATTTTCAAGATTATATCTTATGCAGGTCATTTTAAAAGGTGATATTTTTTTATAAAATGAATTACAATTAGTTAGACTGTCCTGTAGAATGTGGAAACTCAGAAACAGCATTTATTAGATATAGGGACAGCAAATTGCCAATATGTAAGGAAGTTCTTGTTTGCAAAAGTGATGAAGCTCCTTTTTATATGGTTGGTTGGAGTAGAGACAGGGCACTGCCCTCAATTTCTGTAACTTTACGAAGTCGTGCTGACTTTCCAGAGTAACTGGAAAGGTTTCTTATGCTAAGTCTAAGTGCTTGGTAAACTGTCCTCTGTTTCTACTCTTTCTCTCTTGCTACTTCCACTAAAAACATACATCAGAAACCATATTTTTTAGTTTTAGGCCATATCCCTCCTGCTAATGAGGAGGTATCAAGCTTTATGACGTGGAACAGGGGCAAGCCCTTTCACATAAATAATACACTTTATACCTTGGGTATACCACTTCTGTGTGAGGAACAACAGATAGTGAAATTATTTTTACAAGGAACTATAAAATAAATGCACTGTTTCATAGACCTCCTTTACACCATGAACACTACTTAAAACAACCCAGGCAAACATGCAATTAGCTACTACAGCTAACTACAACTCCAGATAAAACACCATGCAAAAAAACATACTAAATAAATTAGTTTTTAAATCCTAAAACATGCAATAAAAAGTACTAGTCCACCATAAACTCAGTATTTTAAAATAAGTGTTCACATTACACACAGTTCTAACAATAAAACAGCAGCATGGATTAATTAATGTTCCTCTAAAAATATGGGGATAACGTAACCCTTAAAACTAGAGTAATTTGCAACAAAGCTAGGCTATGCTACCAAACCCACAGACATTCAATTGCATCCCAGAGCATCAAGGCTGAGCCGACTCTCAGCAGCGGAAAACACTGTGACCACTGGCTTCCCTTTTGGAGAGCTGTCAAGTCGTCCATCTTTATGTATGTTGATGGTTGTGACCAAACGGCAACCTCCATGGTTGTCAATGAAGCCAACGGGCAGTGCCAAAGACCACACTTCCTCTAGTACGAGATTAAAAATGCACATGAATTTTTAATTTTACACAGCTCAGTCTATCTTCTGTGACCGCAGGGGGATTCTGTACCCCACATCAGAGAAGGGTTCACAGAAATCACCAAATGAATGCTTACTAGCATTTCTTTTATGTGAATGTATTTTTCTATTATTTCGTGAGATTGATTTTCTGTTTCTAGGACAGCCTTGCTTCTGTGTATCCGCCTTGACTGAACTATACTTTAGCACCTTAGTATACAATGGATTAGCACCTTTCACAAAAGATGACACAACCATTTACTTAAGAATAGTATTGTCATCGCCTCTACTTTTGCTGTGATGATAATTTAACTGTAACTGTCCACTTATAAACAACTTACGTAACATGTTATTTAGTAGCTGTCTACTTTAGACTGAAGTTTGAGTAACAAGCACATTAGTGGCTTTTTACATAAGCTCTAGATGTCCAGAAGAATCACAGCACTGAGGTTTAATCTGAGATGTAAGATGCTCCTGGAGGACAATGTCTAAACACTGCAGAATATTTCCCCCTCTGGCTATTTATGCATCACTGTGCACCATGTTAGAAATTATACGTGTGCTTGTCTAAACATAGGTGTGAGTGAGTGCGTGGTTGTTGGCAAGAGGGCAAGACTTGAGAAAAAGAATGTCGGCTTCTGCTTATTACTTCCATATTCTTATTCCTTTTTTTGTTGTGCATATTTTTGTGTGCATATACTTGTGCGTGCAAGTATATGCTCTCTTTCTAAACGCATGATAAATTGCCATCTTTAGCAGAAGGTCTTACCCATATTTTACACTGCCACAACCAAATTATACTAAAATGTAAATTATCCTATTTCAAAACAGCAGTCTACCATTATCATAATCATGGTGACAGTCTAATAAAATGCATCCCTGCAGAGATGCAGCATGTTTCTTAGGCTGTACTCACAAAGGACTGTACACCACTATTACCCAGTGATAGAAAAATTCATTCTTAAACACTTAAGCAAAACATCAAATGATTAGTTTTATTCCAACCCATGATATCAACTATGACAAAGGTGTTCTCTTTAAAAATTACTTGGACTTTATAATGTTTCTTTGTAAAACAGCTGCATAAACAGGACTTTTACTGTGGGGGTAGAAAATGATTTTATGTATGTGGAACATGACACAGCAAAACAGATAAATGTGGATTTCCCCTTAAATTTAGGTTGGACCTGTATTCCAGTTGTATCACCCCACTCAATTTCAATCTACATATATTTAGCTCATGTCACCTGCATAGCTCTTGCTGAGGTTCTATAGTGATAGCAGGATTGTTTGATTGACAGGTTTGAGAATGACTGTGCTCCAAGAAAGCACCCCCGGGGTGAAGCTCCTCTGAATTATGAATGAATGGGCTGAAGCTCTTACTTCCCTGTATCAACTTTACATCTGCAGAAAGCTTTCTCATTTACTCTCTCTTTCTCTCACTCTCTACGTCAATCCAGTTTTATTGAAATATGCTTTCTTATCATGAAAGAAATGAAGCCAGTTCAATTAAAGTACAATATTATCATTCAGCAGAAGCATAATATTAACAAGAGTAAAAACGGCAGTCATGAAAAAGACTTGCCGATCAACTGCTTTGAAATATTATTTACACATGAATAAAAATATGAAACATGGAAGCCAGCCATCACAGGGAGACGAGTTGTATGTAGTAGATAACCTTGGCATACCACAAGATTAACTGGGCTCTCTAAAAGTCTGTACCTAAATGCTCTCCAATTTCCCAGTATTAAAAAGAATGACATTTTCATCTTTCCATCGAATTTATTATTGGTTATTAGATCAAGGGAGACTTGTATTTATTGGTAGACACCTTTGAACAGTGCTTTTAGAAATAATAGTGACTCATGAGCTCTGAACAAAATTCTGGAAAAGACTCATAACTGGTCGTCAAGTGTGTTGCATTTTCGTCAGCTAGCTTTAACCCTATATCCTTGCAGCCACTGCCATCTTGTTCCCTGGTTCTTATAAAACCCTTGTGTGTCTGATTCCCAGTGGTTTTCCTGTTCCTCCAATTGTGGGAGGTTTCAGGAATATCAACTAATGGCCCCTGTAGGTCCAAGAGTGTTGCTCTTGTTTTCAAGGGCCCTCCATATAGTCTCCTTTGCTGCCTAGCCACCCCAGCAGTCATTCAGTCTGTCGTTTCCCCATTTGTTAGATCATTCTCTCTAACCTCATTAACCAACTGTTCACTTCCTCAGTCAGCCACCTTATCTGATTCTCTGCTGCCCGGACCTCCAGTTGTTTCTTTTTTTCTGCTTACCTCTACCCGTCTGACAGCTATTTTTGCCTCTGCTTCTAAATTGGGTAACCTCCCCTCTGTCTCCCAACCTATTAGTATTCCTTCTGTCCCCCACCCCCCCACTCCACTTCTCTGCTTCTCTGTCCGAAAAAATATCTGTTTTTGCTTTTCTGTCTGAGCTTGAATCTGTTTCTGTGTCTCAGCTTAGGTGTCTCTTAACCTGTGTCTTTTCGAGAGATTTTCAAAAGTCTTCTGTCCATCAAGATTGAATCTATCCATTGTTTAGAGTCTGCTACAGTATCCCTATCAGAGATCTTTTTTCCAAACAAAGCCTGCCTCTATTCCAATTCTATACAATCTATCTCTCAATCATAATGCCTTTTCTAAGTTTAAGCTCAAGTTTGTCTATTTTTTTGCAGTGCCCTTTCATTATTAGCTTGGTCTTTTGGTCTCTCCTCCAAACCCTGTCACCCAGGCTAGCATCTAACCCTCTGGACTCAGGTCAGCCTAGTTT